>NW_025791047.1:0-53856 GCF_907164935.1 Osmia bicornis bicornis
GACCACGAGGAGGTGGATTGGTCCGACGAACTGGGGGTGACGGAGGAGGAGATGGCCGGGGCGATTAAACGGAAGGGGGCCCGAAACACTTCTCCGGGCCCCGATGGCGTCCCGGCCGTGCCTGGGTGAAGGCTCTACGCGTCCTCGGTCCGAGATTGAGACGCCTCTTCAGCGCCTGCATGAAGGATGGAGTCTTCCCAGAACAGTGGAAGACGGGGTGGCTAGTCCTCATCCAGAAGGATGGGCGACCCGCCGACAGTCCCTCGGCCTACCGGCCCATCGTGCTGTTGGACGATGTGGGGAAGTTGTTCGAGCGGAATCTGGTATCCCGGCTCGTCCAGCACCTGTCCCAGGAGGGTCCCGACTTGGCCGGGTCGCAGTATGGCTTCAGGCGGGGGCGCAGCACTATCGACGCAATCCAGTCGATGCGCTCCCGCTGCGACTCGGCCATGTCCCGGGGCAGGGTGGTGTTAGACGTTAGTCTAGACATCGTCAACGCCGTCAACACCCTGCCTCACGGGACGATAAGGGGGGCGCCTTGTGGCGTATCAGCGCCCCCCTACATGAGGAGGATCCACGGCGACTACCTCCGGGACAGGAAGATTGTGTAGAGGGGCCGGGATGGCCAGATACACGAGAGGGACGTGGACTGTGGCGTACCCCAGGGTTCTGCGAATGGTCCCACACTTTGGGACCTGGGGTACGACCCAGTCTTGCGGGTCGAGCTCCCGACCGGTGTGAGCCTCACGTGCTTCGCAGATGATACGCACGTGTTGGCCGTCGGCAGGGGATGGAAAAGGACTAGCCGACTCGCCGAGATTGGCGTCGCTGCCGTTGCCGCGGGGATCCGGCGGCTGGGGCTTCAGCTAGCTCCCCACAAAACCGAGGCGATGTGGTTTTACTCGCATCGGCATGGGGTTGCGCCACCGTTCCAGGCGGTGGTCCATGTGAGTGGAGTCGACGTCCAGGTGGGGAAGGGCCACAGGTACTTGGGCCTCCACCTGGACAGCCACTGGCGCTTCGAGGAGCACTTCGGTCGTCTGGCCCCTAGACTAGACAGGGCAAGCAACGCGCTTGTCCGTCTACTGCCCAATATCGGGTGGCCCAACGAGAAGGTTCGCCGTCTCTACGTGGGGATCGTACGGAGCATGGCCCTCTATGGTGCGCCCATATGGGCGAACGCCCTGATGGATTCCCGGCCCAGCCAGCAACTGCTGCGCCGGGCTGAGAGGAGGATAGCCATCAGGGTAATCAGAGGTTACCGCACGGTCCGCTACGAGGCGGCGATGGCCGTGGCGGGGGTTTTCCCCTTCAAGTTCCAGGCAGAGGGTGACGCCAACGTCTTCTGGCGTCTGCGCGCCCTTCGTCTGGACGGGATCCCGCCAGAAGAGATGACCGAAGCTGTTGCTAGGATTAGGCGTCAGGCCCGGCAGAGAGCCCTGGGTCGGTGGCGACGCGAGCTCGTCGAGAGCGACGCCACCGCCCAGCGCGTGGCCGGGGCGCTCCTTCCAGTGCTCAAGAAATGGAGGGGCCGCGGCCACCGAAGGCTCACGTTTAGGACCACACAGGTGCTCCCCGGGCACGGTTGTTTCGGTGAGTCCCTGCACTGGATCCGGGCGGAGGGGACGGCAGCATGCCATCACTGCGAGGCGGGGCGGGACACCGCGCAACATACCCTGGAGCACTGCCCAGCGTTTGCGCGGGCCCGTCACGCCCTGCAGTGCGAGGTTGGTGGTGATCTCGCGCCATGGGTGTTTGGGCCCCGGTGTTGTTCGTCAGAGGTCCCGGGGCCCTCCCCAACACACAGCGTGGGCCACCGTGGGGGTTTCAGTCGGTAAAAATCCGGCACTACCCTCGGCTCCTCCCCAGGAGGGCTGGGGGCGTCTTTCGAAGATTTCCCCCACGTAAAAAAAAAAAAAGGTTTCAGGGGGAATCCATTGTGGATCTGGGCTGGGCGTCCCCTGTGGCCGGGCGCATGGTGCAAAATTGGAGGGTGGCGGCTAGGGATACCCTGAGTGATCATCTATACATCACCTTCAGCTACTCCCTCCCCGCCTCCCCAGGCCGGCGCGTGGCCCGCCACTGCGTCGCTGGGTGCTGAAGAGGCTGGACAAGGACATGCTGATGGCCGCAGCCCTTGCCGGGCCGGTCGCAGACGTTGAGGGGGAGGCCATGTGGTTTCGAGAGGCGATGACCGCAATATGCGACACCGCCATGCCCCGGGCCCCGCGCCTGCCCCCCTGGAGGGCGGTGTACTGGTGGTCGGGCGACATTGCGGATCTCCGATCCGAGTGCCAGCACGCCCGGTGCCAGTGGCAGCGCGCCCGAAGAGCTCGAGTCCGCGACCCGGCGAGGGATGATCTGCTGAGGGGCACATACCAGGTGTTCGTGGTAGCCCTGAAGCACGCCATCAGGGACGCGAAATCCCGGGCGTGGGAGGAGCTCCAGGGCTCTCTGGACGAGGACCCGTGGGGGCGCCCTTACCGGATGGTGATGACAAGCTCCGCGCACGGGCGCCCCCGGTCTCGGAGAGCCTGGACCCCCAGCTGCTGACGCGGGTAATAGACACCCTTTTCCCCCGTTCCGGGGGAACGTCGCACCTGCGCCACCAGCAAGGGCCGGCGGAGCCCGTCGCCTGGTCCGCCGACTTGGGGGTCACAGAGGAGGAGCTGGACGATGCCGTCAGAAGGCTCGGGGCCAAGAACACCGCCCCGGGCTTGGACGGCATCCCCGGCAGCGCCTGGGTTATCGCGTCCGGCGTCCTAGGTCCGAGGCTGTGCCGCCTCTTCAGCGCCGCTTTGGAGCAGGGGGTGTTCCCCTCGATTTGAAAGGAAGGGCGGCTGGTCCTCCTCCGAAAGGACGGACGGCCCGCAGATTCTCCCTCTGCGTTCCGGCCCATTGTGCTGTTGGACGAGGTGGGAAAGCTCTTCGAGCGTGTCATCGCAAACCGCCTCGTCCACCACCTGTCGAGCGTTGGCCCCGATCTGGCCGACATCCAGTTCGGGTTTCGCGAGGGTCGCAGCACCATCGACGCTATCCAGCGGGTGCGCACCCTCACCGAGTCGGCCACGTCCCGGGGTGGGGTGGCGCTGGGCGTCTCCTTGGACGTTACAAACGCGTTCAACACCCTGCCCCGTGGGACGATACGGGAGGCGCTGGTTCACCACAACGTCCCCCCATATCTGCAGAGGATCATCGGGGCCTTCCTGGATGGCAGGTGGATACGGTACACGGGCCGGGACGGTACGCTGCACTGGAGAGAGGTCGACCGCGGAGTGCCCCAGGGGTCCAAACTGGGCCCCCCCTTATGGAACGTGGGGTACAACGCGGCGCGGCGGGTGAACCTCCCGCCCGGGGTGTGGGCCACGGTATTCGCAGATGACTACTACCTGCTGGCCACCGGGCGGGACTGGTTGAGGACCTGCCGTCGTGCCGAGGTGGGGGTCGCCATCGTGTGAAGAGCGATCCGGGTGCTGGTTCTGGCGCTGGTTCCTCACAAGACCGAGGCCATGTGGTTCTTCGAGCCTCGGCGTGGGGTATCCCCTCCGGCCCAGCTCTGGCTCGAGGTCGACGGGTGCCGGATCGTGATCGGCCGGGGTCTTCGATACCTCGGCCTGTATCTCGACAGCCACTGGCGGTTCGACGTTCACTTCGACCGCCTGGCTCCCCGATTGGAACAGGTGGCGACCAATCTTGGCCGCCTGTTGCCCAACCTCGGGGGGCCGGGAGTGAGGGTTCGCCGCCTATACGAGAGAATCGTACGGTCCATAGCCCTAAACAGGGCTCCGATATGGGCCGGCGATCTGGCGGTCAGCAGGCACAGCTGCACTCTGCTGCGGCGGGTGGAGCGCCGGCTGGCCATCAGAATCGTGCGGGGCTACTGCATGATGCTCTACGAGGGGGCGATTGTTTTGGCGGGTCTCATCCCACGCCGGCACCAGGTGGAGGTCGAATCCAGTACATACTGGTATTCGCGATCCCTCCGCAAGGCCGGGGAAAACCCGCCAGGCCCGACTGGTCGCGGTGGGAAGGTGGCAGTGATCCCTGGCAGAGGGGGCTGCCGCCGGAAGCCGCGCCGTCGGTGCGGTCCTGCCGATGATATCGGAGTGGCTGGACCGCGGCCACCGCGCCCTATCGTTCCGGGTCACGCAGGTGCTCTCCGGACACGGGGTGTTCGGGGAGTTCCTCTGCCGGAGGAACAGGGAATGGACCCCCCACTGTTGGCTTTGCGGGTCGGCACGGGACACCGCACAACACACGCTAGCGGAATGCCCGGCGTTTGCTTTGGTCCGCCACGCCCTGACGGCAGAAATAGGGGAGGATCTCTCGCCGGCAGGCGTCGTGAGACAGCTGCTTGCCGGCGAGACAGAATGGAGGGCCGTGACCACCTTCTGCGAGGAGGTCATGGCCCTCAAGGAGAGGTCCGAGCGGGATCGTGAAAGGTACGATCCCGCTCGGTGACGTCGCGGACGTGGGACGCGACGACGTCGCCAGGATCCGCCGCCGTAAGGGTCGCGGGGGGGCGATGGCAGCTTTCGCGGTTTGCCCCCCCGGCGCGACGGACGCGGGTCGGGGTAGTGTAGCCGGAGGGCCCGTGTGCCCTCCCGCCTCCTGGGGAGATTTTACGGGGGGTGTTTCTTGTGGGGGCGGGAGGGGTCGCGGTGTACCCTCCCGCCCCGGACGAAATGAGCCCGAACCCCGGTCGGATTCGGGGTCGTGCGGGTGAGGAACCGGTTCTCAATCGGTGGTCCCTCTCCGTCCGCCTCGGGGGGGCCGGGTGACTCGGGGCGGAGAGTGGCGATTTTCCTCCCACGTTGGGGGGGTGCAGCGGAGCCGAGGGAGTCCACCTGGAGGGTGGCCAGCCACGGCTCACCGCAGCCCACAGGGGGACGACTCGGCGGGCCGCAGGCGCCCTGTTTGGGCGCCATTGCACGCGGCCCCGGGGTGTAGCCGGCACCGGAAGCCGGCGGAGCGAAGTGCTGCGCCCGATCTTCCTCGCGGGCGGGCGGGGGGTTGCTCCTCCCCGTAGCATGTGAGGAGATCGAGGCGCGGGGACTGCAGACCGTATGGCCTGGGGGGCCCGGCCGCCATTGCAGGCAGTTCTCCCGCGATGGAGCCGGCACCGGGTGCGACCCCTGGTGCCGGCTGGGGGAGTTGTTACATCCCCGGTGAGGTGTGCCTTCAGCGCACTGCGGGGGAGGCTCCGGAGTTATAGTAATCAGGTCCAGGAGCCTCTGCCATACGCCAGAGGAGGTCGCCGTGGGGTTTTAGTCAGTAGGAATCGGACACTCCCCCGCTGCCCTCCCCCAGGGGCGCGGGGGGTCTTATGCAAGATTTCCCCACGAAAAAAAAAAGGTTAGGTTAGGTTAGGTTGGGTTGGAGTCTCGTGCTGGCTGCCGAGCTGGTCGGACGTGTCGTTCGAGGGTCCCGTGGCCTGCCAGGCATCTGGCGCTGCGGGTTTGCATCGTTCTTTGTTTCCGTGATTTTTCTTGATTTTCTACAACTTCTTCGGTTTTTCTTCGGTTTTGCAACATCAGTAATTCCTACGATTTCGCGACCTCTGCGGCCCTTGCTGTGCTTCGCGGCGCCTCACGACTATGTGGATACTAAGTGCTAGGTTATCTTCTTTGGTGCATGTGTGTGCGCGTTCTTTTTGTGTCTCCCCGTGTGCGGTTCTATAAGTGTTACGGAAGTGTACCAGTGATACGAGCTCGCTTCGCTAATGTTTTACTGCAAGCGTGCTTTGCGGTTCTATTTCGTGGCTGCGACGTACATTCATCGAGGACCTCGAGTGTTATGGGCATTGCTGATGCAGCCTCCGTATCTTGGCGACTGGTCCACCCTGATCTGCCTCACCAAATCTAAATTGACATCTACCCAATCCGACTCACGAGATGAGAACTGTGACATGAGGTTTTGAGAGAACCAAGGAAGGTTACGTGCACTGCTGCCATTGTTGATGCTGCCTTTTATCTGGACGGCTAATCAACCCTGATTTGGCATATCAATCAAGTTTGACACCTTCTCAGCCTGTCTTACGAAAGGGCAACTGCAACACACATTGCGAGCCGCCCACGGTTGTCATAATGGTATGTCACTCCCGCACAAATAACCGAAGGAAGGGTAAGTTTGAACCAGGAAATTTTAATTTCAATCCCAGCCTCAACCCTAGTCTCAATTTCAGCTTCATACATTATAAACTAATCAAACGCAAACACAATTGCATAACCTAATTCAAACATAGTTTGCTCTCTGTTAATTACTGTTGAAGGGTTATGAAATAAATACTCGCCTAGAGTATAGTGTGTAAATAATTATATATATTTAGAAACGGTGGAAAGAAGACTTCTGTACAAGACGGGCGCACAATTAGAACTAAGCAAAATACGGCGACAGTTCGTACAAAAACATACCTGGAAACTCGCAGGCGTCTCCAAACCTTAGTTTACCTGAAGTGCAATAAAAGTGAAAGGGAACAGATTTTGACTGTTTCCTAACATCTGTAGGATGTGGAGTTTTTCCATGATATATACCTTAACACTCCCCCTAAAACTCTGCATCCTTGTTTTCTAGTAAAAATTCATTCATTGTCAGTAATATCTCTCTTACTTATGAGGCCTAATTTCTTACTTAAATAAATGTATCTCGGTTTCGCTAATGCTTTCGTGAAAATGTCGGCTATTTGTTCCTCACTTTTAATGTATTTAACATTAATTTCACCTCTTTCATACAGATCACGCACAAAGTGAAACTTAATATCTATGTGCTTAGTTCTTTGATGGAATTCAGGATTTTTAAACAATTTTAACGCACTCATATTATCTACATACAACGTATAGTCAACATCATTCATTTTACAATCATTAAACAATTTTTTTAGCCAAACAATCTCTTTTGCCGCTGACGCTGCGCTTACATATTCGGCTTCAGTCGTTGATAATGATATGCATTGTTGTCGCTTACTTTGCCACACAATTGATGCATTCGCAAATTTACAAACCAAGCCAGATGTTGATTTTCGAGTCTCCTTATCCCCTCCAAAATCAGCATCACTGTACGCTTCGAAATTTCCATTTTTACTATAAAATAAACCTACGTCGACGGTACCTTTTAAAAATCTTATTATTCGTTTCACAAGTGACCAATGCGCTTTAGTTGGTTTATCTAACACTCTTGATGCTATATTCACAGCAAAGCTTATATCCGGCCTACTTATTGTTTGTAAAAACATTAGATTACCCACGGCTTCACGATACGGTACATCACTACAATTGTCTTTAATAAAATCGCTCGCATCCCAACCAACCTCTATTGGAGTTGATACATAATTTGCGTCTGTTAAATTAAATTTTCGAACAATGTTTTCAATAAATTTACTTTGGCTAATGAAAATTGATCCGTTTCTCAGTCTGTAAATTTCTATCCCAAGGAAATTCGTTACGTTTTTCGTGCTTGTCATCTTAAAATTCTTACCTAGTTCAAAAATCAGTTTATCTATTAAATGATCGTGCGACGCTGCCACAAGCCCATCATCAACATAAACCGCTAGAAACATTTTTCCATCGTTTTCATCATAGATATAAAAACACGAGTCGGCTGAACTTTTATTAAACCCAAATCTTTTAATAAAATTGCTAAAATGTTCGGTCCAGCATCTCGGAGCTTGTTTCAGCCCATATAAACTTTTTAACAACTTACAGACACTTGCTGTTCCATCATGAAATCCTTCAGGTTGTTTCATATATATCTCCTCGTCTAAATTTCCATACAAGAACGCGGTCTTTATGTCAAACTGACCCAAACTCAAACCATTACACGCAGCGATACTTAATAAAAATCTCACGGTATCATAACGGACTACCGGACTGAATGTTTCTGAATAATCAAGCCCTTGTATTTGCGAACATCCTTTTATCACTAACCGCGCCTTAAATCGTTCTGTATTATCGGGATTTGTTTTCTTTGTGAAAACCCAGCGACTACTAATAATTTTCCGATTTGCTGGTTTTTCAACCAACATCCACGTTTGATTTTCACGTAAAGCATCCATTTCTTCTTCCATAGCATTAATCCAAAAATCTCTCTCATTACAATTAACTGCTTCCCTATAATCAGAAGGTAATTTTTCTGCACGAAAAGTAACCGGGCAGCCGTAAAATTCTGTCTGTTTGATCGTTCGCCTATCACGAAGCTGTCTTACGTTGTCATTCTCGATTGAAGATTGCAAAGGCTGTTGTACTGGATCTTCTCTGTTATTGATTTCTATATCGACTTCTGTATTTGTTAAACTATCTGTACTCTCAACAATATCTAAATTTTCCCTGACCTTGTCGCTCCTTTGAAATGTATTTACATCAACGTTATTTGCTATTAGTCTCTCCGGTTTAAATAATACATCGCGGCTCAACACTACGTCTTGTAAACTAGGCACATAAACGCGATACCCCTTGCAATTTTCAATATACCCTACTAAATACCCTTTTACAGCTTTTCTGTCGAGTTTTCTTCTCTTTTGATGCGGTATATGAACAAAACATTCTGTTCCGAAAATTTTAAAATTCTGTATATTTGCCTCTTTGCCATACCATAATCCATAGGGGGTCTGACCTGACTGTTTTGACGGTCCCGATCTATTAATGACATACGCAGCTGTATTCGTCGCTTCAGCCCATAAGGGCAAAGGTAATTCCGGCTTGGAGTATAACATTGACCGCGCAGCCTCGACTATAATTCTATTTTCCCGCTCTGCGACACCATTCTGTTGAGGTGTATACGGAACACTTAGGGTATGTTTTATGCCTTTACTGCACAAATAACGCTCGACGTGCCTATTCTTGAATTCTTTTCCGCCATCACTGTGAATTTCTTTTATGTTTTCCCCGAACAGATTTTCAATTTCATTGCAAAATATTTGTAACTTATCAATTACTTCTGATTTTTGCTGCATAAAATAAATTTGTCTAAACCCAGAGTAATCATCCTTAAAAATGAGAAAATATCGTTTCTTGCCAATCGATTCATGCTCCATCGGCCCACATACGTCGGCATGTATAATCTCGCGACATTTCGTAGCACGATCGCTTCTATTATGAAAACTAAGTTTATGATGTTTTCCATACGCACACCCTTCGCAAAAAACGCTATCTTCTATTACATGAATCCCCTTATTTTTCAAAAAAAATTTTACATGTTTAAAGTTTTGATGGCATAATCTTTCGTGCCATACCTGTAAGCTTTCGTTGCAGGATTTAATGTCTCCTTTTTCGCTATTAACATTTCCAGCCAAATTACATTTTTTCGGTGTCACAACGCGTAAATTTACTTTGAACAAATCACCCCAAATAGAGCCGGTCGCTATAACTGTTCCGTCGCGTGAAAATACACATTTTTCTCCATACTCGGTAATCGCGTGATCAACCCCTTTCCTAGTAACGGTAATTATTGAAAACAGATTTTGGCTTAACTGCGGTACAAATAAAACGTTGTACATAATACCCGATATCCATTTACCATCTACATATGTTTCAATTTCAACGTTACCTTTTCCATACACAGGAGTAAGCTCTCCATTACCTAATCGAACGGTAATCGGCTCTTCAAATTTCTCGAAGTCGCTGAAGAAATCTCGTCGGTGTGTCATGTGATCGGTTGCTCCAGAATCGACCAGCCAGATGTCTTCGCCCTTGAATTCGCTGCTGCTTCCTACAAAAGCCTGCTTGTAGGCCGAGGTTGAAGTCTGCTGCACTGTATGTACGCCACCGCTGCTTCGTGTGCGGAAATTTCCATTCTTCTTAAAACAGTTCCTGCTGAGATGTCCTTTTGATCCACATATGTTGCAACCAATACAATCTTTTCGGATGTGGTCTGCTTTGCCGCACGTATAACATCCAGAAAAACTATTCTTTCGACGCTCATCTTGATTCGGTCTGTGGTTATAATTATTTTTCGAAAACGATGTATTTGACGACCTTCGTTTCATCAATAATGCCACAGCCATGTCCTCGGAGCTATCCTGTTCTTGAGTTCTAACTTCCTCAGTCATCAATCGCGCCGTCAAATTTTCAAGAGTTTTCTTCCTATCTTCCACGGAATCCCACGCACTATGAAAGTGATTAAATTTCTTAGGTAATATTGACAATATGCGTGTCAATATCATGGAATCCGGAACTGCACCACCAAGACTCTTCATTTTAGTCGTTAGCTGTTCAACTTTTGCCAAGTTATGACTAACACTTTCACCAGAGTCCCACTTAAAATCACAAAATTGTTTTTGCACAATTGATAAATTTTCGTCAGACTTCATATCGTAAACTGCATTAAGTTTCTTCCACATCTCTCGTGCAGTTGTGCAACTCAAGAGTAAGTCAAGAGGTTTTTTCTCTACTGATGTCACGATCAACCTGCGAGCTGTTTTATCAGCCTTTAAAAACTTCTGTAGGTTGACTTGATAATTTACTGAGTCTTCAGCTGGACGCTCCAGTTTTCCTTCGCACACATTAAGCGTATCATCGTCTTCCTCTAACAATGTGCGTATAACGAAACGCCATTGAAGCCAATTATCACTGTCACGGAGCTTTTCTATTTTTAAACTCATAGACTCCATTTTCAATTTTTGCACAACTCACTGCACTTTCTAATCGAATTATTTACACTGATAACTTGTGTGAAAATCTGGGCCCATAACCTGTTGAAGGGTTATGAAATAAATACTCGCCTAGAGTATAGTGTGTAAATAATTATATATATTTAGAAACGGTGGAAAGAAGACTTCTGTACAAGACGGGCGCACAATTAGAACTAAGCAAAATACGGCGACAGTTCGCACAAAAACATACCTGGAAACTCGCAGGCGTCTCCAAACCTTAGTTTACCTGAAGTGCAATAAAAGTGAAAGGGAACAGATTTTGACTGTTTCCTAACATCTGTAGGATGTGGAGTTTTTCCATGACATATACCTTAACAATTACAAACCGGCGATGGCTTCTGGAAGCTGTCGTCTGCTCACCAAGTTTCGGGCTCTCTGTCAGAAATATGCAAACGATTGTGCTAAACCCTCATGTAACCAAGTATAGCCTAAATCTATGAATGCTTCTTTCATATCTCTTATATCTCCTGTGACACTATGGCTCGTCTGTCCGACCAACTAGCAAAGTAGAGAACTGTATTAATTGAATTGAACTCCCTTTGGAGGCGGGGATTGTAGAACCCGTCCCCAGCTTCCTTGGCCCGACGTCGTTAAAAATGAAGCAAAGGGGGTCGCGCGCGAAGTCCTTATTATAGCTAACGGCGGGTTTCACGTGCATGGGCGCGACTTGGCCACACTCCTTGGACGTTGACTGATCGCTGATCCACTGACCTGTTTTTATCATCACCCGCAAGCGGGCGGCGGAATTCGCTCGTCGCTCGTCCGCATGTTTCTCCCATCTCTCGATGAGGCGCTTCGCCTCCAACGAGTGGCTCACGCGGTTCGGGTGATCTCTGACCTGCTGAAGTCTCAATTATACTCTAACTTCAATTGTGCAACTGCTTGGGCAAGCAGCTAGGGAAATAACCAACTGCGATTACCGGCTCATCAACGGTTGAATCCATCCAATCTTAAATCTAATTTCTAGCTCACATATGTACCAAAAACCAGAGTACGAAACCTCTCATAATTCTAATGTAACCTTTCACTCTGCGAACATCGTTTCTAGCATTCTGCTGATTCTAAATCCTGAAATAGTGATCAGCAGCCTATTTTGTGAACTTACATTTATGGCCTCTTAGCTTCAACTCCCACGTTAATACAAAACTCAATTACGAATCCCTCTCAACTTCTAATCACTAGTATAGATTCATAATTATGAATTATGAATTATCAACTCTAGCTCCCTGTTGTCCTTAATTTGGAAATGTTGAACTATAACATACTCTTATATGCAAACTACATTCTATCAACCTAAATATAATTGCATTTCCTGCGCTGCACGACTGTCAATCGGCAACCTCAAACTCCAGGCTCATCACGTTCGTGTCCTGGTTCTTTGCTGGGCTATGATTTGAAATATGGAATTGAATTTCCCCTGGAGGCGGGGTTTACAGAATACATCTCCAGCCTCCCTGGCTTGTCCTAAAAGGCGACTAAAAAGGGACCTCGCGCGGAGTATCTCCAGATTGGCGCCTTCAGGCCGTCGTACACGGACGCAGCTCGCTTGCAGTTCTTCTTACATCGGCCGATGGTCGTCTCATCGACTTAGTTCTGGACATTACGTGCGAGTGGGCGACTTAATACGCTCATCGCCCGCCGGTGCGCGCCTTTCACCCGCTTGACGAGACGCTTAAAACTTCTAGCTCTCACGCCTAATTTTAAATCCAGTCATGAAAACTCAACTCTAATACATGCTTCATTGTTCGAATACCTACCTGTCTCCCTGGCAACGCTTAATTTTGAGAAAGATTCGCATCAATTGCCTTCGCGGGACTGTATTAATTGCCTCTTAATTTTATTCTTATGATAAGTTAATTCAAATCTACGACTCTTCTCAATTCTCAATCATAATACTAACATAGTCCATCAACTACGAATCATTGACCCTGGTTCCTTGTCAACTTTAGAATTTTTGACTATTTCAAGATTGCGTTTCATTAATTTAATCATAATCGCATTTTGCACAGCATGATTTGCAATTGATGACCTCGAGTTTCAGGCGTATTAAGCTCGCGTCTCGACCCTCTCCCGGACTCCGATCCGCGGTTGATTTTCCTTACCGTACTCCCCGTGTGGGCCCTTCCCAACTGCTATTTGCCAAAGGTGACGGAACTCGTTAACCCGGCTTCGGACTGCCTGGTCTGCATACTGCACCCATTAAATATTTAAGTCGGATTTGGTATGGCTTGGCAAGATGCCCGTGCGGAAGTGCTCATTCGCGGCTTCCCTTCCTCCCTGCTCTCGCTCAGCGTGGCCTCACGTGTACGACTTCGCCTCAATTTTCCAGACACGCGAATAATATACTTGGCATCGATTGTGCCGGTAATGATCAACTCAATGAGTGAACCCTACCTTCGAACTTCTGTATATGTGCCCTATTTTATGACACGAGTACAGCATTCCTATTACTGGACTGGGTAAACACAAACATTAAGCTATGATCAAACAATAATGCCTGTAAGGCGTCCATTTATTAATAACATTCTACGTAACTCCTTATCTTCCCTTACAAATGTTTTCTTGACATATAAATTCACAGATAAACATGCAGATACAATAATACACATACTAGACTCACATACATAATTAGGTGGTCGGGTTGAGTACGTGCGTGCGTTTGGCTTGCCCTCACTAATGCCATTAATTTTGCCGGTCTGGCCTCACCGGCGCCCGCGGCCACCCCTCGCCCGGGATCCTCGTGTGCCGCGGGAGTGACGGGAGCCTCGCCGGCGGACTCGACGAGGCACCATTAACCCTGCGCGTTCTCTTGCTCTCTCCACACTCTCCTTTTTGGTCATCACCTCGGTTACAAACGATATAAGAGAGCGTCGCTTTCGTATATCCAGAAGACAGCTTGCAAACGACTCTGGAGTCAGGTCCCCTAGCTCCAGGTATAGAAGTGTTCGTTGCACTGCCCAACGATCACACACAAACACTGTGTGGCAAGCATCATCGTCCACTGGAGGATCGCAAAACCAGCAGCTCGGGGACGGACTTCTTCCTACCCGATGGAGATAATGAGCAAAGCATCCGTGACCTGTCATCGATGATGGTTTAGATTATAGGTAAGGTAACGTGCTCCATTGCTCTCCACCCACGCCTCGATGTTGGGAATCAGCCTGTGAGTCCAGGCGCCGCTCTCCGAGATTGTCCATCGAGTTTGGCTGCGATCGAAGGTGTCATATTCCACCACCTGCGGCAGATTCACGCGCTCTTCCGGGTCCTCCGCTTCCTCGTACTCATACAAAGCGGCCCTGGCCCTTATTAACAAGTCCCACGGCATGCAACCTGACGGCGCGCACAATGCCTCTGATGAAACGGTACAATACGCGCGTGTCACGCGCAGTAACCCCAACCGCTGTCTCACACATCCGTACTCCACCGCCTCGCTCCATACCGGAGACGCATACAAAACTATAGATTCTAGCACTCGGTAATACAGCAAACGCAGTTTCGGAACGCATCCTCGTGGATTCGGTAGCAGCCACGAGAGGTGCTGCGCTACTTTCACTGCCTTCTCACATACCCGGCTCATTTGACTATGAAAGAGTCTGCTATTACTGAACATCACACCAAGGTACCTAATCGAGCGCGATGTCCTGATTATCGCGGCCTCGTACGATAGTACAAGTCCGTCAGGTACGCGCCGCCCAGTTAAGAGCACTGCTTCAGTTTCCTCTTTCGCGAGACCCAGTCTCTCTCTTTCGTACCACGCCCCCACCACACGTAAGGCATGTTCTGCCAGCTCGCGCAATCTGTCTGATGATCGGGCTACTATAAGCAGCGCCATTTCATCCGCGAAACCCACGGTTGTCACGTCTGGTGGCAGCAGCACCTCCAGCAGCTCGTCGTACGATAGGTTCCACAACAGTGGTCCCAACACAGATCCTTGTGGCACCCCACCAAATACAGCTGCTTCCACCCACTCACCGCTGGGCGTCCGGGTTCCCACTCTTCGCTCACTTAAATAGCTACGTAACATGTCCATTATTATCGTCGGAAACCCACGACGCTCGGCTGCAGCCAGGATGCGGTCCCAACGCACTGTATTAAATGCATTTTTCACATCCAGGGTAATTAGCAGACAGTGATTTCGCCCTCTGCGCGCACGATCCCACTCCGACATGACCACCTTCATCACCTGATGAATTGATCTGCCCTCGGTGAACCCAAACTGACGCACCGACAGCCCTCCAGATAGGCGAATCGCTTCTAGGATTAACACGCGCAAAGCATATTCGAAACACTTCCCCATGTCTGACAGCATGCAAAGCGGTCGAAGGTCGGAGAGAGAATTACAGGCTTTCCCGGCCTTCGGTATTAAAGCCAGACGCCCTACTTTCCAAGCCCTTGGAAAGTATCCTAGCCTCAGACAGGAATTGAAAAGGGCACAAACCCAGCCGGATGCAGTGTTACGCAGAACGTGAACGGCCTCGCCAGGGATTTCATCTAGACCCGGAGCTTTTCCTTTGTGCAACATCGCCATTGCGTACCTCACATCTTCGTTCGTGAACACGTCCCCCTGGCGCGAGGTGCCCTCCCCTGGGCTTCAGCATCTCTTTCTGGTGTTAGGATGAACAGCGCTTGGCCCCGCGGCTACCCCCGCGATCTCGCGTGCGTTGGAAGCCGACGATGTTGACGCTCCTTCCTGACGAGGCCAGATCAATGAAGCCTGCGCTGCTTCTTCTCCTCTTGCATCGTCTTCCTCCTCTTCTTCTGCTGCACTACTCCTTGGGATGGCAGCCTCTTCTTGTCGCTCCTGCTCCACCACGAAAAGCGCGGACACCGTTGCGTGGAACTCCTCTCGGTTGAGGCGAACCAGGGGCGACTTCCCCTTCAGACGGTTCATGACCGCCTTGTAGGGTTTCCCCCACGGATCTTCTTCGATAGTCGAAACCATCTCACCCCACGATGCCTCTTTAGCTCGACGCAATGCCAAGGATAAGGCACGTCGGCTTTCCAGCATCTCCATGCGATACGGGTGCGCCTGCTGTCGTGCTGCCGTCGGGCTCCGGCGAGCCACCTTCCGCCAGCGGTGGCGGAGACGCTTTGCTTGGAGACAAAGATCTGCTACCTCCGGGCTCCACCATGGTACATTTTGTATTTTCCTCCTCTTGCGGGTCGGCAATCGTGGACGGGTTGACTGAAAGAGCGTCTCTAACTCCTCAATCACTTCATCAATTTCGGCCACGGTGCACAGCGGCGGTAGCGCGGACTGTTCCGATGGACCGGCTGCTGCAGCTCCTTTCTCTTGACTACGTTGAACTGTTGGATCCAGGGATCCTGGCATCGCTAACTGGCCGCTCACTATTTCCCTCCACGCCTCCATGTCCGGGCGACCTAGTCTCGCCTGCCAAAGAGAATCCTCGGGCGAACCAATAGCCTCTGGTCTCGCTTTAAATCGATGAATAAGATAGCGGTGATCCGACCCCGAATAGCGCGTGGACACTGTGGACCTAGATATTCGACCGTGGAGGCTGCGACTACACGCAAGGGCATCGATTCGAGAACCCACGCCACCACGCTCGAATGACGGGCCTCCTTGACTTGCCACGGGCATCAGCCCTGCTTGCTCGATCAAATTCATCATACGGTGACCGCGTGAATCCACGCGATCTGATCCCCAGTGCGGAGAGCGGGCATTGAAATCCCCGGCGATTATAATCGGTTTCCTAACAGTTGACAGACATGTCGCAAGACCCCGTAATTGACGTTCAAAGCTTTCTATAGTCAGTGATGGTGAGAAGTAACAACTCACTATCACAAACTCGCGAGTCTCCAATGCCACGAATCCGTCTGTATCAAACACCTTTCTAGTCACCCCCATGTCGCAGCTACGATTCGTATACCACACGCAGGCTGAGCTGCTCCTGTCCTGATGTCAATTCGGATGAGGATTAAACGGCTCACTGATGACGACTATATCCGTGCGAAACTCGTTCACGGCCTGCCACAAGAGATCCTGTGCCGCGCGGCATCTGTTTAAATTGATCTGCAGTACGCTGAACGCAGACATGTTTTCCTCTTCTCATCCTTCTTCGGCTCCGAGATTCAGCAGCACAGTAACGTAGCTATCGGAACAAAAGGAAACGGGCACTCTTAAGTACAAGGATCTACATTTAAGGCGAACTGAACTGACAAGGCAGTGATCAACGCTCACTGCGACTTGTAACGGCAATGACAACCCCGGTTATGACCCTCACGGTACAAGGATCCTAAACCACAGCAAACAATGAGTAACATGGGTTCGGAAAGCGAAGCAAGTGACTTATGATCTATAACTTAAATCTGAATCAAAGTGGGGAAAAGAAAGAAAGGGAAAGAGAATAAGAGAAAAGAAGGAAGAAGGGAAGGGAACAAAAAAAAAGAGGCAAAGAGGGGGAGAAAAGGGAACAACTGTAGCACGGAAGGGATTGTTTCAACTGTCTCGCATCAATCTGCGTGCATCGCCCTCCCTCTCCGCCTTGCCCTATCAACTTAATTCAACTCACGCAACCCAATCCAAGGATGAAGCGGGACAGCAGGCTGACCTGACCCGACTTAGAAACAAGTCATGGAACCACTCGACAACGTGAAGCGAAGTCAAGCCAAGCCAGGATTTAACTGAATATATTTAATTAATTAAGCTAGTCAAGATCGAACTAATTCAATCAACTTCATCAAGAGTAAGGATAGAACTAAGCAATTAGTATCAGGACACCGGCAAACCGAACAGCTATTTACAGTCGGCACTCGGCCAATATCCATCATGGTTGACGATCAAGGACTATCCAGCTACGTATTAATAGGAGCAACGGCAGCGGAACTAACACGAACATCAGCAACAATAGTAGTGTTTAAACGGGCAGGCTGAACAAACAAGAATGGTGCGATAAACGTTAATCGACAAATGATCACTCAATACTTACTTACTCAGCGATGCTTGTCGTAGGATGACTGATAGTGATCGGCCGCGTCGCTCTTCCTCTGTTTTACTCCTCCTTCCTCTTCTTCTTCACCCGCCTCTGCTATACACGCGTTGGCGCGTGGGCGTTGTCGGTGACAGCGGGTACTTTTCGCTGCGAGGATGAGCAATGTGCTGTGGTGTGCTGTGCTGACCTGCTGCGCTTAGTTATGCACAATAACCCCTCACTGCACCACGGCGCACGTATCGACACACGCGTATTGCTCCAAGCTTCGATTCGGAGCACCACAAATAGCGCGAACTAGCGACTTCTCCAGTTAGAAATGTACTAAATGAAGGCCCCTACGAGGTGCCCCAATTTATATCCAGACCGGCCGGCAATCGTTGTGGCTGGGGGAACCTGCGAGGGGTAGTCCCTCACCCTTGAGCCTCGCTTTCGAGACACGCGCTTCGGCACACTCCCCTCGCTTTCTCGCCTCCCCTCGATCGAAGCAGGGGTCTCGTGGTCGTCTTCAACAAAGCCCGGCAACCCAAAACTTACCAAGCCTTCGATGAAAGGACCTAATCAAGTCAACATTAATAACGTGAATAAATTACAATTAACTCAATTGCACTCACTGATCAATAACGGTCAAGGGTGTTGACTTAATAAAGCATAGACCAGACTTTCGATTATATCAGATCCTATTTGCTGTGGAAGTATAGAATCAAGTCTCCCCTGGAGGTAGGGGTTACAGAATACGTCTCCAGCCTCCCAAGCCTGTCATCAAAGGCGACTTAAAAGGCACCGCGCGTTTAGCCCCTCTAGATAGGCAGCAACAAGCCGACATGCACGGATGAGGCCCGTTCGCATCCCTTCGGACACCGGCCGATGGGTGACTCGTTGACCCGGTTCCGGCCGCTACCTGCGAGTGGGTAACGTAATCCGCTCATCACCTGCTTGTACGTGCCTCTCATCCGCCTGACGAGGCGCCCTAATACTTCTAGCTCTCACGTCTAATCTTAAATTCCAATCTTGATAACACAATTCTAAGATATGCTCCTTTTTCCGAACACCTACTTCTCTCTCTGGAAACAAATTTTGAAAGCAATCCGCACCAACTTTCTCTCGCGGAAATTGTATCTAATTACCTCCGTATTTAATGATAAGTTTAAAATTCAAGGTTTGACCCGTATCAACTCTCAATTATAATATTATCGCGGTCTTCAACTGAGGATCACCAATTCTAGTTCCCTGCCAATTTTCGATTTTGTTGAACTTTGAACTCTATTACATTTTTCAAATTACATCTTAATCAATTTAATCAAATTTAACTTACATCGCATTTTCTGCGGCGTACGATCTCCAATTAGCGCCCTCTAATCTCGGAGGCATTATGCTCGCTTCTCGGCTCTCCTCCGGATCCCGACTCGCGGCTTCTTCTCTGATCTCCCCCCCGGCCCTCGTTCTTTGCGGCATCCCGTGCCTGATCTTTCCCTCTTGCTGTACCTGCTGGGCAGTAGAGCGAGATCGATCGGCCCGATTCGTCCTCTTGCTGGCCGACTCTCGACGAACCATGACCCTATCTATTCTATTTTTTTGGACCCTCCTGTTGTACGCGATTATGTAGCTCCCTCCATGCGGCATCTCCTACACACACACTACTCCTTGATAGTCAGGCACGGGTACTTTTCCCACATGACTCCCGCGCCCGTCAGCGTGCCCCTGCATATTTATTTTTTGTCAGCTACGCTTCACGTGAACAATAAAACTCCGACTTCTTTATTTTCCTTATTCTTTCCATTCTCCTTTGTCTCCTTCTGTTCGCTCGAGCAGGCCTCCTAGTTTATGCTACTGCCTTACTCTGCTTTACTGCTTCACTGTACTTTCACTCCATTACTCTATTATTCCTTGCGAACTCGCACCGCTCTTACCCTACGTCGCCTGCTTTAGCGCCTTGCTCCTCATTGCCCGTTTATTACCCATCACCTACTTTATCGCCTACCCTACCCGACACGTAGTACAGCTTAACTCCAAATGTACCGTATGCCGCTTTACAAACTTTCCGCTTACAGCTGTTTCTGGCTGTTTTTCGTTGTTCTCTACCGTCCTCTTTCCCTATTCCTCCATTTCTTTATTTATGTTTTTATTTCTCCACTATTTTCACCTTTTACATTCTGCTCAGGATCCACACCCATTCTTCCTGTACACATCTGCTTTTACTTTTAAACTTTCAGTTTCTATATGTTATGTAATCTTAATTTAAGATTCTCAAAACCTGCTTAAATTCAAGTACAATGCTTCTCCTTGATCACCCATTTTAGCCTCCCCATAACTTTAATTCTAAGATAACGAGCATTTATTCATCTACATCGCATCCGCACAAATTATATTTAATTACTTTTAGACTACGATTCCCGCGATCAACTCTACCCTCAATTTAAATTCAATTTAAAATCCAAATCCAGAACTCCTCCCGGGTCTCAAGTCTAACATCAACACAATTTCACAACTCCAAATCATAAAGCTTAATTTGTCACTAATCTTTAATCCTGGAAACTTCTAGCTCTAACACATTTACTGTGGAAGACTACATCCCATCCTCCTCTGGAGGAGCGGGGTTACAGAATACGTCTCCAGCCTCCTTGGCTTGTCGTAAAAGGCGACTAAAAAGGAATCGCGCGCGAAGCCCCTTCAGATCGGCAGTATCGGACCCTTTGTACACGAACACGGTTCGTTCGCACCCCCTTTAGACGCCGACCGACGGCTGACCCATTGACCCAGTTTCGGCCGCTACCTACGAGCGGGTGACGTAATCCGTTCATCACCTGTTAGTACGCGCCTCCCACCCGCCCAACGAGGCGCTTAAAACTGCTAGCTTTCGTGCCTAATCTAAAATTCAAATTTCGAAAATCCAATTTTAATACATGCTACATTTCCTGAACATCTACCTTTCTCTCTAACAATTAATCTTGAAAGCAATCTGCACCAACTTTCTTTCGCGAAAATTGTATTTAATTACCTTTAAAATTAATTTTCATGGCAAATTTCAAAATCAAGGTTTTGGTTCGTATGAATTCTTAATTATAATATTAATGTGGTTCTTCAAACACGAAACATCAATTCTAGTTTTCTGTAAATTTTAGATTTTGATAAATTTTGAATTTTATTACATTTTAAATTTCCTTACATCAATTTAATCAAATTCAATTAAAATCGCATTAACATGACGCGCGAGCCCCAATCAGTGACCTCTAATCTCGGACGCATTACGCTCGCGTCTCGGCTCTCTCCCGGATTCCGACCCGCGACTTCTTCTTTGATCCCCTCTCTCGCGCTCGCTTTACAGCATCCCGAGCTCGATCTTTCCCTCTCACTGTACCTGCCGGGCAGTGGATCGAGACCGGCCAGCCTGAACCTTCCTCTCGCTGGCCGACTCTCGGCGAACCGCGACCCTTCTTACTCTTCCCCTTATGTTCTCTGATTGCATCCGCACTATACGTAGCGTTCCGCTTAAGATGCCCTTACACACATGTAGTATATGATTGAATGAACTGAATGGATGGATGAATGCATGTGACAAACGACATGAGCGTTCCGAGCGCTACCGCGTGCTTTCGCATGAGCATTCCTTCGTTCGAAAAATTTTTCGCGTCCTCTCCCACGCCCGGAATTCGCCCATCGAGAGATTTAGCTCACCCAAATGTGTGTTGCGGTCGATGGTGTCCAGGCAACCCAAGACTTCCTTTCGCTCGCTATCATGCGTGCATTCCTCAGTGCGCGTAACCAATTCCATGCCCGAAATCCGCCCATCGCGAGGCTTAGCTCCCCCAAATGTGTGAAGCGGTCGCTGGTGTTCAGGCGGCTCAACTCAATCCTACACATCTCCTGCGGAAACATACGGGTAGGGAAAAATGATTCTGCAAGGATAATGCACAGTTCCGGCGGTGTGTACGCACAGCGGCTGTAGAGTGTCCACCAACGCACTCTATACCTTCTGTGGCTAAATGAAATCACCGTCGGTCAAAATAGCCTGCGTTATAAGCGGAGGTGCGCTGGGGCTTACCCGCGACGTTCTTGGACGACTGAACGCCTTTAGGTCGTCCGAGTCGGTCGATGTGTAAGCAACATCGTGGCTACACAGAATGCTCTCCATCAAAGCCCTTTGAGGTTGCCGGAGGTGTCTGTGGCTGATACGGAGCAAGTTCTTAGTGGGTATTGGGGTACTGTAACGATCCAAGTCAGGGAAACTTGTTTTGGTATGTACCTTTGAGTCCCACACTGCCCGAGACCCCTCCTAACCCGACGGGTTCCTCGCTTACGTAAATGTATTTTCTTGCTGTCAAAATATAAAAAAAAAAAGGTTAGGTTAGGTTAGATTAGATTAGGTTAGGTTCCCCCCTGGAGACGGGGGGTTACAGAATACGTCTCCAGCCTCCTTGGCTTGTCGTAAAAGGCGACTAAAAAGGAACCGCGCGCGAAGTCCCTTCAGGTAGACAACGACGAGCCCGTCGCACACGAACGCGGCTCGCTGGCCGCTGGCTGACTCATTGACCCAGTTCTGGCCACCACCTGCGAGCGGTTGACGCAATCCGCGTATCGCCCGTTTGCACGCGCCTCCCATCCACCCAACGAGACGCTTAAATCTCACAGCTCTCACGCCGGTTCTAAAAACCAAACTTCAAACCAAATTAACATATGCTTTACCGCCTGAACTACCTACTTCTCCCTTTGTCAAATTTTGAAACAATCGGTATCAACTTTATTTCGCGAAAATCGTATTTAATTACCCCTAGATTTAATTTAATCTTCACGACAATCAAAAATTTAGTTTCGACACGTATCAATTCTCAATTATAATTCCAACGTGGCTTTTCAACTACAAATCATCAATTCTAGCCTCCTGATAATTCTCAGACTTTGATAAATTTTTTGAACTTTATTACACTTTTCAAATTACATTTTATTAACTTAATTAAATTTTAATTTTTTTGCGCGCGCAATTTCCAATCAGCGACCTCGAATCCCGGATATATTATGCTTGCGTCTCGGCTCTCCTGCGGTTGCTGAATTTGCGGCTTCTTCTTTGATCCCCTGCGCTCGCTCCTCGCAGCATCCCAAGCTCTAACGGTCCCTCTCGCCATACCCGCTGGCAGTGCATCGAAACCGGCCGGCCTGATTCTTCATCTCGCCGGCCGACTCTTAGCGAACCACGACCCTACCCGCTCTTCTCCTCAGATTCTCCGATTGCATACGTACTATACGTAGCATCCCGTTACGGTACCCTTACATACGTGTAGTATAGAATTGAATCGGTACCCTCACATATGTGTAGTATAGAATCGAATGAATGGATGAATGCATGCGACAAACGACACGAGCCTACCGAGCGCTACTGCGTGCTCTCGCATGAGCATCCCCTCGTTCGAAAACTTTTCGTGTCCTCTTCCACGCCCGGAATTCGCTCATCGAGAGATTTAGCTCACCCAAATGTGTGTTGCGGTCGAAGGTGTCCAAGCGACCCGGGCATCCCCCATTCGCGGGCTCTCACGAGCACTCCCTCGTTTACGCGTTACGCTTCGCAACCTCTCCTTCATCTGGAATTCGCCCGCCGGGTGGTCCAGTTCACTCTTACGAGTGCTGCTGTCACTGGCGTCCAGGCGACCCGGAACCCTCGCGCACCGACATTCCTTCGATCACGCGATACCTTACGTTTCCATTCCTGAATCCGGATTTCGCCCATCAAGAGGACAGCTCACTCAACCCGGTGCTGCTGCCTCTGATGTCCAGGCGATCCGGCCTTACCTGTCGCGAGCTCACACGAGCTTCCCACGGAGACGAATTACCCTACGCGCTCTATCCTTAACCTGGAACTCGCCCATCGACCCAAATTGTGTTTTGGCTGCAGATGTACAGGCGATCCAGGTCGGTTCGGTACGCATTTTAAAGGGCATCGTTGCGCGCTGGCAATGCTCTTTCGCGAGTCCATCTATGCTTGGTATTTGCCCATTAAGAAACTTAGCTAGCCCAAATGTGCGTAGCGGTCGCTGGTGTCCAGGCAACCCAAGCTTTCCTTTCGCTCGCTCTCATGCGTACATTCCCCAGTGCGCGTAACCAAATCCAGACCTGAACTCCGCTCATCGAGAGGCTTAGCTCACCCAAATGCGTGATGCGGTCGCTGGTGTCCAGGCGGCTCAGGTTCTCCTTTTCTCGCAATTTTGCGAGTTCTCCTGCATTTTCGCGACCTCTCCCGGGCTGAAATTCGCCCATTGAGAGGCTTAGCTCGCCCAAATGTGCGTTGCGGCCTCTGATGACCAAGCGACTCAGCTTATCCCATCCATTTCCTGCGTAGCAAACACACGGATAGGGAAAAACAACTCTTCAAGGAAAATTTTACACTGTCGGCGGTGTGTACGCACAGCGGCTGCAGGGTGCCCACCTAATGCATTCTGTACCTTCTGTGGCTAAATGAAATCACCGTCGGCCAAAACGAGCCTGCGTCATGAGCGGAGGTGCGCTGGGGTTTATCCGCGAAGTTCTCGGGCGACTGAACGCGTTTAGGTCGTCCGAGTCAGTCGATGGGTAAGAAACATCGTGGCTACACAATATGCTCTCCATCAAAGCACTTTGAGGTTGCCGAAGGTGTCTGTGGCTAATACGGGGCAAGTTTTTAGTGGGTATTGGGGTACTGTAACGATCCAACTCAGGGAAACTTGTTTTGGTATGTACCTTTGAGTCTTACACTGCCCGAGACCCCTCCTACCCCTCGCGTACGTAAATGTATTCTCTTGCTGTCAAAATATTAAAAAAAAAAAAGGTTAGGTTCGGTTAGGTTAGGTTAGATTAGGTTCTATGGACCTTTCGCTAGGCCCCGCGAAACTTATGCGGGGCCGCAGGGCCGCAGGGGGCCGGGTCTGGGGCCTCGGTCCCTATTGCATGCGGCCCGAGGAGTGCCGTCATCGGGTGTGGCCCCCGATTGCGGCGGAGCTTGGCACGTAGGGGGAGGGCCAAAGCTAGACCCTCCCCCAGCAAGGCGGCGTCAAGGCGCCATGGGTGTTTGGGCCCCGGTGTTGTTCGTCAGAGGTCCCGGGGCCCTCCCCAACACCCAGCGTCGGCCGCCGTGGTGGTTTTAGCCGGTAAAAACCCCGCACCACCTTCGGCTCCTCCGCAGGGGGGCTGGGGGCGTCTTTCGAAGATTTCCCCCACGTAAAAAAAAAAAAAGAGGTTCCACGGACCTGGCCAAGTGTACTGGCTGGGCGGGGAGGTGATACCCTGACGTGGCGCATCCCCAGGTGGCGGATAGGGGGATGCTAGCCATGCACTTTTCGGAGTGCACGTAGGGTAGGAGTGAAATAAAATAGCTCCCGCGGACCAAACACCAAGGGAAGGAAAACCCGTCAAAACCTCCCCTGTGACTGGGCGATAGAATACAGGCACGATGACCCCTGCCTGTCGTAGAAGGCGACTAAAAGGGGGGCGCTTACTGCTGTCGAAGTTGACTCGCAGCTGACCCGGGGTGATGCCGGTGGGATCTACGGATCCTCGCAGGGCCTCCCTTGCCGGTAAGAACTGGGTCGGAGAGGCGAAAGAGTGGCTGCAGCGTCGTTGAGTTCTCCAGGGGCCAGGCTGCGTGGCGGTCTGGTGCGGGTGGCGAACCCGGAGTGCCCTAGCAATTATACCGTAATCACGTTTCGCTGGAACGGGAGGCTTGCCTTAACCGGCTGGCCTGCGAGGATGACAATCTCTTCAAAAATCCCTAGCCCCAAGCTGCGGCACGCGGTGAGGTGGGTGCCCCTGGAGTTAGCACCAGGGGTGGCTGGTAGGTGCACCAGTCGCTAGCGAACAACCTCATCTGCCTGGGGGAACGTGCCGACCACCCAGGACGATGGCGACGGAGCCCGCCGCGTCGCCGAACCAGTTGGGTCGGTCCAGTACGCGGTACGGCTCCGACACCACCGCAACCTCAATCTACCACCGGGCCAGGGTTTGTAGCAAAAGGTCCTGCGCCCCGGCCGAGTGGTTGATGTTGGCCTGCAGGAAAGGACCCTTAGGCCCCATTGCGCGCCGGCACCACCGCTGCCTCCACAGCTGCTCCTGCGTTGCTGGGGCCCGCTACCCCAGTGGGCGATGCAGCCGGGGACTGCTTCGCGCTCGTCTTTTTGGCGGACTTCTTCCCCCCTTTCTTCGCGGAGACCGCGACGATCGCCGCAGTTGAAGCAGCGATCCGAACGATCGACCCCGCAGGGACACCGCTGCCTGACATGTCCAGTCTCCAGGCAGCGGTAGCACTGCAGGGGGCGAGCCGCCAGGGCCTCCCCGCGTCGACGACCTTGTTGGCTGCGGTGAGGGGGCACCTCACCCAGTCCCTCTCCAGGCCCACCTTGACCTCCTCCGCGGTGCAGGATCCTCCGCTTGCCACCGCCGCTGCCACCTCCTCCCGGGTGACCGAATCGTCCAGCCCGATGAAGCGGATATCGCCCATTTTAACTGGGCACGCGTTAAGGCTGGGCAGGCCGAGGAGGCGGCTAGCCAGGGCCGCCGCCTTTGCCGGCCTCTCCGTCCCGGCGATATCCAGGACGAGACCGCCGGTGGCCGCTCGCCTGGGCCAGAGATCGGTGATGCCGATCTCCGCGAGGTCGACATGCTGCCTGGCCCTGATTATGGCCGCACAGCAGGTGGTCTTCGCCCCGGGCGCGACAGTTAGCGTGACCGCCGAGGTTTCGTGGGGGCGGGCGAGGCGGGGCTTCTTTGTGGCCTCGTTTGTCGCCTTGTCCCCCGCGGTTCCCTCCTTTCGTGCGGCCGGGGGATTTGTCGTCCCGGCCGTCGTCCTCGTCCACGTCTTCTTCACCGGCGGCGGAGGGGGGGCCATCTCCACACACTTCTTCTTCGCCGCCTCTGCCTTCTTGGCTTTGCGGCCTATCACCTTGGACCACGCCTCGGTCTCCTGGAGGTGGTCCTCCTGGATGTTTGCCATCCTGTCAGCAACGAACGAGCCGGAAGAGGCCGTAGGGCGGGAAGGCGCGCGAGTCCCAGCCACCCCCGAACCCTTTTTCTGGGGCTGCGGAGTTTCCCCGGATGTCGTGGGATCCCCGCACTGTTGCCTCTGCCCCTTCCCCTGCCGTCCAGAGGTGGCAGGAGGGCGGCACCCGGTGGCGCGACGAGGGCAGCGATGCCATCCATGAGCGCGGCCGTCCCCGACGCCCCACCCCTGGCGGCCGGGGCCTCGTGATCGGTGGGGTCGTCCACGGCCCACCCCCCTGCGGTCGCGGCAGGCCACGGTGAACGCACCGGGGCGGGGTCCTCCGTCTCCTCCAACGTGGTAGCCCTACGACAGCTCCTCTTCGGCCGGGCCTCCTGCTCCAGCGGGGACGCCGGCGCGACGCCTTCCTGGTGCCAGCGGCCGCCGGGGCTTCTACCGCCGGGGGCCTCTCGCGCAGAGCCTCCAGCTCCCGCCGCAGCGTCGCAATCTCCTCCCCTTGTGACGCTATTTTGGCGTCGCGGAGCTGTAATTGGGCCCTGAGTTCCTCCGTTTCGTGGTAGTCGCGGTGCCGCGCGGCCCTCAGCACCAGCTCGTTTACGATCGCCTCCACGTCGCGGGATGCCTCCCTGAGGGCATGGACACACGTGCCCTTCAGGTTTTTGGTGCACCCCGCGACCTTCTCGACCTTTACGGCGCGCGCCACGAGGTCTGGGGAGGGGAGTTGGCGCACCTCCCGAGCAATTTCACCGCCTCCCTCAGCTTCAGGGCCGACCGGCTTAGCTGGCGGGGGGCCGCGCCGACGTCCAGTATCTCCCTAGTTGCCTGGAGCTCCATCTCCTCCCGCTGTAGGCGCAGGGATTCTTCTTTCTTCGCGGCAAGGACCACGTAGTCCCCCGATGTACAGGGGCGTCCCCTCTTTGCCGCAGCCGAGGTGCTGGGGGTCGTGGGCGGCACCGAGATCACCGCCCCATCCGACTCCTCCTCGCTGTCAACCGGCTGTCGCCAGAATCCCCTATCAAAGGCAGCAGAAGAAACCCTGCTGCCCCAGGTGGATCCCGCCGACATGGGTTGCGCCCTTCTGGCCGGAGCGGGAGCCGCGGCCCTCCTGGGCCCCGGCTGCGTCGTCTCCTCGTCCCTCCCCGACCTGACCGTATCAGGTTCCCTTGCCTGGTTTGTCATCGTTTCGTCCCGTCCTGCGTGTTGTTTTTGGTTTGTAGAATTTTCCATGTTCGTCCCAGGAGTAGGTCGGATCCTAGGTCCTCCCAGGCAGAGCCGCCTTACCTGGGTAAGGCAGATACACCCGGGGTTGGTCGCTAGCGACTGGTGCACCCACCAGCCACCCCTGGTGCTAACTCCAGGGGCACCCTCCTCACCGCGTGCCGCAGCCTGGGGCCAGGGATTTTTGAAGAGATTGTCATGTTGGCAGGCCGGCCGGTTAAGGCAAGCCTCCCTTTCCTGCGAAACGTGACCACTGGATTACGGTATAATTGCTAGGGCACTCCGGGTTCGCTACCCGCACCAGACTGCCACGCACCCTGGCCCGTGGAGAAGTCAACGATGCCGCTGCAACCTTCATCGCCTCTAAGCCCTGGACCTTACCGGCATGGTAGTACCTTCCAGAGTCCAAAGGCCGTAGCCCAAGGACCCCGCCGGCATCGCCCCAAGTCCTCATGGAGGACATTCCAGCGGCAGCGATCGTCCCCCTTTCAGTCTCCTTGTACGACAGGCAGGGGTTACCGTGTCTGTATTCTATCCCCCAGTCACAGGGGAGGTTTTAATTGGCTTACCTTCCCTTGGTGTTTGGTCCGCGGGAGCTATCGCTCCTACCCTCCATGCGCTCCGAAAAGTGCATGGCGAGCATTCCCCTATCCGCCACGCGCCACGTCGGGGCATCACCTCCCAGCCTATCCTGGATAACCAGGTAGGTCCGTGGACCGAGAATCCAATCTAACGTAACCTTTTTTTTTTTTACGTGGGGGAAATCTTCGAAAGACGCCCCCAGCCCCCCTGGGGAGGAGCGGAGGGTAGTGCCGGATTTTTACCGGCTAAAACCCCCACGGTGGCCTACGCTGGGTGTTGGGGAGGGCCCCGGGACCTCTGACGAACAACACCGGGGCAGAAACACCCATGGCGCGTTGACGCCGCCTTGCTCAGGGGAGGGTCTAGGTTTGGCCCTCCCCCTACGTGCCAAACTCCGCCGCCATCGAGGGCCACACCCTATTGCACGCGGCCCCGCATAAGTTTCGTGGGGCCGCGCGATCGGTGTTGGGGGAGGGACGTTCGCCCCTCCGCGGTGCTCTTCTTCCGGGGGGTGACTCGTGTCACCCCATAGAACTCCTCTTCAGGTGGAGCGGGTGCTCCCCCCTCCTCTTCTCCCCGTTGGGGGCGGTGGGCCTGGTATGTAACATCCTCACGGCCCACCGCCCCATCTCCCTCAGGTGACACCGTCAGGAGGTCTCCACCCACTCCTTCTTCTGCGGATGGGGTCCACAGATTCTTGCCGGCGAGCATCTCTTTGACAAGTGCCGCCGGCGATAGATCACCACCAACTTCGCACCGCAGGGCGTGACGGGCCCGCGCAAACGCTGGACAGTGCTCCAGGGTATGTTGCGCGGTGCCCCGCCCCGCCCCGCAGTGATGGCATGCTGCCGTCCCCCCCGCCCGAATTCAGTGCAGGAACTCACCGAACCAACCGTGTCCGGTGAGCACCTGTGTGGTCCTCAACGTGAGCCTTCCATGGCAGCGGTCCCTCCATTTCTTGAGCACTGGAAGGACCGCCCCGGCTGTGCGCTGGGCGGTGGCGCCGCTCTCGACGAGCTCGCGTCGCCACCGACCCAGGGCTCTCTGCCGGGCCTGGCGCCTAATCCTAGCAACAGCTTCGGTCATCTCTTCTGGCGGGATCCCGTCCAGCCGAAGGGCACGCAGACGCCAGAAGACTTTGGCGTCACCCTCTGCCTGGAAATTGAAGGGGACAACCCCCGCCAGGGTCATCGCCGCCTCGTAGCGGTCCGTGCGGTAACCTCTGATTACCCTGATGGCTGTCCTCCTCTCAGCCAGGCGCAGCAGTTGCTGGCTGCGCCGGGAATCCATCTGGGCGTTCGCCCATATGGGCGCACCATAGAGGGCTATGCTCCGCACGATCCCCACGTAGCGACAGCGAACATTCTCGTTGGGCCCCCCGATATTGGGCAGTAGACGGGCAAGCGCGTTGCTTGCCCTGTCTAGTCGGGGGGCCAGACGACCGAAGTGCTCCTCGGAGCGGCAGTGGCTGTCCAGGTGGAGGCCCAAGTACCTGTGGCCCTTCTCCACCTGGACGTCGACTCCACTCACATAGACCACCGACTGGGGCGGTGGCGCAACCCCACGCCGAGGCGAGTAAAACCACATCTCCTCGGTTTTGTGGGGATCTAGCTGAAGCCCCAGCCGCCGCATCCCCGCGGCAACGGCAGCGACGTCAATCTCGGCGAGGCGGCTAGTCCTTTTCCACCCCCGACCGACGGCCCGCAAGACCGGGTCGTACCCCAGGTCCCAAAGTGTGGGACCTTTCGCAGAACCCTTGGGTACGCCACAGTCCACGTCCCTCTCGTGCATCTGGCCATCCCGGCCCCTGTACACTATCTTCCTGTCCCGGAGGTAGTCGCCGACGATCCTCCTCATGTAGGGGAGCGCCTTGTGGCGTATCAGCGCCCCACTTATCGTCCCGTGAGGCAAGGTGTTGAAGGTGTTGACGATGTCTAGACTAACGCCTAACGCCACCCTGCCCCGGGACGTGGCCGAGTCGCAGCGGGAGCGCATCGACTGGATTGCGTCGATAGTGTTGCGCCCCCGCTTGAAGCCATATTGCGACTCTGCCAAGTTGGGACCCTCTTGGGACAGGTGCTGGACGAGGCGGGATACCAGAATCCGCTCGAACAACTTCCCCACCTCGTCCAACAGCACGAAGGGCTGGTAGGCCGAGGGACTGTCGGCGGGTCGCCCATCCTTCCGGATGAGGACTAGCCGCCCCGTCTTCCACTGTTCTGGGAAGACTCCTTCCTTAATGCAGGCGCTGAAGAGGCGTCTCAATCTCGGACCGAGGACGCGTAAAGCCTTCACACAGGCACGGCCGGGGACGCCATATGGGCCCGGAGCAGTGTTTCGGGCCCCCATCCGTTTAATCGCCCCGGCCAGCTCCTCCTCCGTGACCCCCAGTTCGTCGGACCAATCCACCTCCTGGTCCGGCGGAGGGCGGGTGTGTTCCCTCTCTCGTGGGAACAAAGTGTCGACTACCCGTCCCAAAAACTGGGGGTCGAGGCTCTCCGAGACCGGGGGCGCCCAGAGCCTAAGCTTGCCCATCACCATTTTGAATGGGCGCCCCCATGGGTCCTTCTGGAGAGAGCCTAGGAGCTCGTCCCATGACCGGGATATAGACTCCTTGATGGCCGTCCTTGATGGATAAAGTCCCCGAGGACTAGCGATGGCCGGGGGGAACAACGGGAGAAGTCCCCCACCCGGTCTAGGTACTGTTCATATTGCGCGAGAGGCCATCTGGGCGGGGCATAGAGCCCCACCACCGCTATTTCACCCCACAGCACGCCGACGAACTCCCGGCCCCATTCCAGTGAGGCGGGGTGTGGGGGAACTGCAGTGCCAATAATCGCCACGGAGCCGTCCTCGTCCCCGAACCAATCTGGTCTGTCGAGGACTCGGTACGACTCCGCGGCCACCGCCAACCCAGCCTTCCACTCGGCCAGGGTTTGGAACAACACGTCCTGAGCCCTGGCCGAGTGGTTCAAGTTGGCCTGAAGTATAGGGCCCTTGGGCCCCATACCTAGCCCTTACGAGCCGCCTCCGCGGCATTTTTACTCGCCGACTTGGCAGGGGGATTTTTCTTGCCCCCCTTCTTCGACTCCGCAAGCTTGGTCCTTGATGCCTGTTCCTTGGGGGCTGTTCCTGCCCCCTCAACGGCACTCTCCTCCTTCCTCTTGGAGGATCCGTTGATCCCACCGGCATCGCCCCGGGTCATCTGCGAGGCTACTTCGACAGCAGCAAACGCCCCCCTTTCAGTCGCCTTGTACGACAGGCAGGGGTTACCGTGTCTGTATTCTATCCCCCAGTCACAGGGGAGGTTTTGATGGGTTTTCCTTCCCTTGGTGTTTGGTCCGCGGGAGCTATTTTATTTCACTCCTACCCTCCATGCACTCCGAAAAGTGCATGGCGAGCATTCCCCTATCCGCCACCAGGGGACGCGCCACGTCGGGGTATCACCTCCCCGCCCAGCCTTTTTTTTTGGTTCAACTGGAAGAGGAAATGCGTTTGCGCACGCGCGGGTTGGTTCCCCTTTTCGTCTATTCGGCTAGAGGGGACCCGGGCAGTGTGGGACATGAGTCCGCCCTGAAGGGGCAGCCTGGCGCCCATGTGGTGAGGGCAAACCCAAAGAGGCAACGCCAGAAGGGGGCAACCTGGCAACCCAACCCTTAAGGGTTGAGTTTAGCCCAAGAGTAGGCCACAGCCCTGAAGGGGCGACCTAGAGTGGGCACTCCCGTGGCTGGACATACCACCCACTAAAACCTCTCCCCTAACGTGGGCCGCCGGCACCTTTTCACTCGTTAGAATTCATAAAGGAATACCAGCGTATAGCCACAACGACGCTTCGGCACTTCAACGCATTTCGCGTTATTGCGGCCGCCTGCAAGAACGCCATGCGCTAGGCACATGGGGCATCTGCGGATCCACGCCGCAGCACTTCCGATCCAGCGGCAGGACATTTTCAACCTGTACGGTAAGGCACAGGATTTTTCTTCGGCCACGACCAGGAACCGAAGTAAGCCAATTCCGGGTGGTCGCGCCATGTGTTCACCTGCCAGGGCAGGAGCTTGCTCTTCGACACGGCCAGGAACCGGGACATCGTATCTCCACGGCTGATCGTGCCCATCTTCTTCCACCATGGTTGGTTGATAATGATGATGTGGCTTATCCTTGCTGTCATCACGGCCACCTGACCTTCCACGAGGACAGGCCATTTTGCTTCGGCCACGACCAGGAACCGGAGCACCTGCTCAACGGGTGGTCGCGCCATAAGTTCACCTGTTTTAACAGGGCTTGCTCTTCAGCACAGCCAGGGCCCGGGGCGAGTCCAATCCCCGGTTGACTGTGCCACATCTTGGTAGGCTGCAATCCTCGATGACCTGTTCCATACATACTTTACACACACACACACACGCTCATGACAAGCATAGCGCTTCGAGTAGCGCTTCGAATGCCCCAAATATGCAACGATAAATAATGAATAAATAATGAGTAAAGAATAAATGAATAAATAAATGAATAAATGAATGAGTGAATGAATAAATAAATAATGAATAATGAATAGGAATTAATAAGCACATGAAGCCCATGAATAGAATAGAGGAGCCCATACATTCAATAACGGCTGTCATAATAAGCATACTAAACATACTAAACATACTAAAACCGGTTAAATCAAATCACAAATACAACGGGAAATAAATATATATATGCATCTAATGCATCTAATGCAATAGAGCAGTTAATGAATAGTTAACAGTAAAAGAAACAGTAAGCAATATGAGAACGTGAGAAACTGTGAAGTAAACATAAGTAGTATTGCACGCAAGCAGGCAAGCGAGCATATGTGAACTGGACATAAGCAAATGACCAACAAAACCTCCAAAACCTAAAACGTCAAACATACATACATACAGCCGAGCAGTCAAATAGCAGAAGAGGAATATTTAACATTCAACAGTAGCGCACAATATAATCACATAAAATTAAACTCAAGATCAACCATAAATTTGAGATGAAATAAACCAAGGATGTGAACCGTAAAGTAAAATAAAGTCGCCAGATAGATAGCAAAAAGCAAGCCAGCCATGAGAGAAGAGAAGCAAACATAACATAACAGAATGCTACTAATTATTATCAGAGGTAAAGGTAAATAAGGTACAGTATAAAATATAGAATATAGGGTATAACCAGAAAGTGAGCTGGGAAGAAAATAAATAGGTGAGCGTAATGTAATACTAATAATTGAAACCATTCATTGAAACTATTAAGTTACTTAAATTTACTTGCAGGAACATTTACGCGATCACAACCTCAACGTGGTTGGCAAGCGAACATGATGGAGTACAATCAATCATCAAATGAAGGCAATAAAAAACAATTAGAAATTATTGCGAGCAAATCATCAATAAAGATAAGTAGCAACATATACCTCATAATGAGAATAATAGGAAGAGACAGAACTGTTAACATCAGAAATTAACCATGGTATTAAATGTAAAATGTAACATAATCCTAGTCTATTTGCAGGAAGCCCTAACGCCAGCCAATGGAAGTGGAGGTAGAGTGTAATTAACGGATAACAGGAGAAGAGAATACCCATCTGATATAATATGGGGAGCACATGAGACCTAAATCGGCATAAACCATAAGGCAGATCAAACAATTCAAATAGTTATAAATTGAGTAGGTTAGATTGTTACTGGATTATAATACCGCTCCAATAAGTATGGTATTAATATTAATACTGATACAGGTAGGTCGATGCAATACAGCGCGTGGTGAAAACTAATCAATAATAAACAATCAATAATAAACCCCACATACAACCATATTACTACTAAATCATAATATAAAGGTACAAGAAAACTAAACTACACTACAATAGATCAAAATTACTATGAACATACGTGTATATATAATATGTAACGAAAACACTCCAAATATAATCAATTTAATAAGTATACCGATGTAGATAATTGATTAAACTCCTCATACCATAGTCAGTTTAAATGATGCAGTTCCATTAAATCCCCCTTTAATACCAATTAATAGAAAAGGCATATAGGTGCTAAACCAAGCCAGACACTCCTATAAGAAAGTCATATGAGATCCACGGTCAAGAAATTCAAAGAATTTAAGGAACCATGTCGCATATATGTTTGTATAGAAAACCATAAAGACATTGTATCATGCAGGACGGACTGCCGCAGCGTATGCCTCCCTGAGAACCAGCCGTATTAACCAATACTGAACTAACACTTTCCAAATCAGAATCAAAATCAGAATCAGAATTGAAATTAAGAAAGGGTAATTAATGTACAATAGATTGCATAAAGTGTCGTAAGTATTCAAAATACACAGATTCACAACTGTCACAGCTGCACTAGAATTGAATTAAACAGTATGCGAACCATTATCCTGAGGGCGGGTACGAAGAGCTACAAAAGAGCAGTGAATAATATTATAGGAACATGGAACGTAATACCTAACACTCAATTGAAGAAGAAGTCACTGAAACATGTCAAGTGACCAAGAATAAAAATAAGAAAAGAATAAGGATAGTGAATAGTGAACAGCGCACAATAAACCAATAAACCAATGTCATTACACGTCATTCATATCTAAATTGCTGATGGATATATGATACATCTTATTTTACAGCACAGTACTTTACAGCACACGAACATCAAACCAAGCTTCCAGACAGATCAAGATGGAGGATAAATCAGTTAGTAAAATTAATACTACGGTTATTTATTATATATAAATATGAATCATACGTTTGTAATAGGGTGGAATGAAATAAATATAAATTACATATAAATTACAAATTACAAACAATAAGGAATAATAAAATGAAATCAATCGAATCAACCCGAATAAGATCCACAGATTGCGCAGATTGCAGGACACACTGTATTACTACATATCGCGCCGCAGAAAACAGATTATACAAAACATCAGAACAACAGAATCAACGGAATCAGGAATCGCCACAGAACGAAGGGCCGAATGAATAAATAGAATAAAACGTTAACTTAGACAAAATCAACCAGTAAAGTCAAACAACGTCAACAACGCATGCGATCAGGAAAGTCCCGTGAGCCCAATAAAAACAACTCTCGGTCAAATAATATTAGTTAGTAAAATAAAATAATAAATCAATGAATTTCGAATAAATCATGGTAACAGGCAACTAGCAGAAATGAAATATGAAAATATAGAAATGAATGAATAAATCAAGAAAAATCGAATCAGATCAATGTATAACTTTAATCAATCAACATCAAAATGAAGGAATGAATGAATAATAAATGAATGAATGTACGTAAACAGAATGCAGATAAAACAGCTAAGGATATTCACAAATTGGGAACTACGGAAAGTATGTAACGCGCAACATACGTAACCAACACAACCGACATACATAGCCGACATAATGTAATGTAATGTAATGAAATGTAATATAATGTAAAATAATAAATACAGCAAATGAGTTATATTCCAACTAAATATAACCGTAGGCCTTATTGGCTCAATCCCCCCTACTTTATAAATTATAGATTATACGGTTATAAGTCATAGTGTTCGAAAATGCGTTGATTTCAACCGTCGCCACACGAACCGCGGCAGCACTCCTCAGCGCGACCGGCAGCCACCTTGGATGCCTTGGTTAATCTAGTTCGAAATTAGTAGAAATTCGTGGTGACCACGTGTTGAACCAACACGTGGTTTTAATACAGCGCAATCTCAATCGCAAATTCTCCGCGACGCGGGAGAATCTTCACGATCTACGATTATCATAAATTCGTGCAACGCACAATTTATTGTAAATACTGTACATAGTGTATTTGTGCCTGTAAATATACATTGTTTGTTTTGTGCAATCTCAAGTGCATTCATTCTGAATTGCCGTCTCACTGCCGATCCTACATTCCGAACCGGTTCTCAATCGCAAGCTCAAGACCTCCTTACAATCTCGAACACTTTTGAACACATAGATTGCAAATTGTAAATTGCCAATTGTAAATTGTAAGCGATTGCGTCCATACTGTTGGTTTTTATCTTTCAAGAAGAGAAAGTTTTCTTTCGTTCCGTTTACAAAAACCATCGACGTACGTATTGCGATTCTTTTTCCGAGACACAAGTCAAGAGGGTGCAGCTGTGTTCCTTCTTGGCTTATTTAGACAAAGAATAGGACCGATGGAGTCTATGGGTACGTGACGAATTCTTCGTCACTGACCTGCCTTTAGTCGGACTGTTTCTTCCGAGCGGTACGGACGTGCCCTTCCAAGTGTTTTTAAATAAAGTTTTGATTTAAAAGTATTTTCTCATTTTATTTTTGTTTCACCACCTATTTCCAATACATACAAATGCAAAAGGAATAAAAATTTACACCGAAAGATGTATATGGATAAATCAAAGCACGCCTCGCAAGCATCCAAGTTTCCGCCACGCGCGCAAATCCGGCCGTAAATAAACAGGCTTGTATGCACTCTCGTACAGGGACTTTCCAACAACCAGGCAACTGGGCAGCATGCATCGATTCAGAGAAAAGAAGAGAGATCCATATTGGGGCCTTGCAAGACAACAAAATCCGCCAGCGTCATCGCTCCAAACGACTATAAACAGCCGTTCAAAACGAACGTCTTACCGATTAGGTGAGGAAGAAGAAACACTGTGGCCCCTTTCTTTGAGGTAACTCTGCACTATTCTAAGCTGTATTCACTATTCCCAGCTGTAAGTGCCACTTCCAGCGCAGCTGTGCTTTCGCTGTTTGCCCCCCCGGCGCGACGGATGCGGGACGGGGTAGTGTAGCGGTAGGGCCCGTGTGCCCTCCCGCCTCCAGGAGAGATTTTACGGGGAGTGTTTCTTGTGGGGGTAGGAGGGGTCGCGGTGTACCCTCCCGCCCCGGACGAAATGAGCCCGGACCCCGGCCGGACCCGGGGGCGTGCGGGTGGGGAACCCGTTCTCAATCGGGGGCCCCTCTCCGTCCGCCTCGGGGGGGCCGGGTGACTCCGGGCGGAGACTGGCGATTTCCCTCCCACGTTGGGAGTGGCGCTGGCCCCCGCAGAGGGGGCGCAGCGGAGCCGAGGGAGTCCCCCTGGAGGGTGGCCGGCCACGGCTCACCGCAGCCCACAGGGGGACGACTCGGCGGGCCGCAGGCGCCCTGTTTGGGCCCCCTGTGTGGGCGCCATTGCACGCGGACCCGGGGTGTAGCCGGCACCGGAAGCCGGCGGAGCGAAGTGCTGCGCCTGATCTTCCTCGCGGGCGGGCGGGGGATTGCTCCTCCCCGTAGCCTGTGAGGAGATCGAGGCGCGGGGACTGCAGGCGGTACGCGCTGCGGGGGCCCGGCCGCCATTGCACGCAGTTCTCCCGCGATGGAGCCGGCATCGGGTGCGACCACTGGTGCCGGCTGGGGGAGTTGTTACATCCCCGGTGAGGTGCGCTTTCAGCGCACGGCGGGGGAGGCTCCGGAGTTATAGTAATCAGGTCCCGGAGCCTCTGCCATACGCCAGAGGAGGTCGCCGTGGGGTTTTAGTCAGTAGGAATCTGACTCTCCCCCGCTGCCCTCCCCTAGTGGCGCCGGGGGTCTTATGCAAGATTTTCCCACGAAAAAAAAAATGGTTAGGTTAGATTAGGTTAGGTTGGAGTCTCGTCACCCCTGTGGCTGGGGGGTTTAGAATACAGCCACGATAACCCCTACCTGTCGTAAGAGGCGACTAAAAGGGGGGCGTGAAGATGGAAGACAGCGAAGAGGACAGTCGTGGTTGGGGCGCTGCAGTGAGAAGAGGACGCTCTGAAGGAGTGAACCAGAACACGGGTGAGCATTCATTTATTAATATACTTAATCATTTATTTTGTGTGCTTGAGATCTTGTGAGAATGTACGAGTGTGTACGAGTGTGCGTGGAGCAGGTCATCGAGGATTGCAGCCTACGAAGACGTGGCACAGTCAACCAGGGAAAGGACTCGCCCCGGGACCTGGCTGTGCTGAAGAAAAATGGCCTGTCCCGGGAGGGGTCAGGTGGGAGAGATGACCTCAGGGAAAAAGCACATCTTCAGCATCCTACAAGGTGGACCAAGACATGGCACGGCCAACGGGAGGCAAGATGTCCCGGTCCTGGCGGTGGTCGAAGAAGAAGCTCCTGTCCTGGCAAGTGCCAGGCAGGTGAACACAGGCACGGCCAACCGTTGAGTGGGTACCTCCGGTTCCTGGTCGTAGTCGAAGAAAAATCCTGTGCCTTATCGTACAGGTTGAAAATGTCCTACCGCGTGATCGGAGGTGTAGCGGCGTGGATCCTCAATCCCTTATAGCTTGATATGCGCATGGCGGATTGAGGGTGGACGAAAGCGTCATGAAAGCTAGGGAGTCGAAGCGCCGCTGCGGCTATCGCTGTGTTCATGTGGGATACCCTCAAAGGATGAAACGGTTCCTGACGTATCAGGGTAGGGGTTTTTAGCGGGTAGTGTATCAGGCCGCGGACACCCCTTCTGGGTACCGCCGGGTCGCCCCTTCTGGGCTGTGACCCTATCTTTTGAGCCCACCCTTTAGGGTAAGGCTATCAGGTTGCCCCTTCTGGGTTGCCTCTTTGGGTTTGCCCCAAACAATGGGTGCCAGGCACCCCTTCTGGGGATACGAGTCCCACACTGCCCTGGTCTCTTCTAGCCGAATAGTGCGAACAGGGGTAGCCAGCGCGTGCATAAATACATTTTCTTCTTCCATTAACCCCACAAAAAAAAAAGAAAAGGTTGGAGTCTCGTGCTGGCTGCCGAGCTGGTCGGACGTGTCGTTCGGGGGTCCCGTGGCCTGCCAGGCATCTGGCGCTGCGGGTTGCATCGTTCTTTGTTTCCTTGATTTTTCTACAACTTCTTCGGTTTTTCTTCGGTTTTGCAACATCAGTAATTCCTACGATTTCGCGACCTTTGCGGCCCTTGCTGTGCTTCGCGGCGCCTCACGACTATGTGGATACTAAGTGCTAGGTTATCTTCTTTGGTGCATGTGTGTGCGCGTTCTTTTTGTGTCTCCCCGCAATCTGTGCTGTTCTATCTAGTGTTACGGAAGTGTACCAGTGATACGAGCTCGCTTCACTAATGTTTTACTGCAAGCGTGCTTTGCGGTTCTATTTCGTGGCTGCGACGTACATTCATCGAGGACCTCGAGTGTATGGGCATTGCTGATGCAGCCTCGTTATCTTGGCGACTGGTCCACCCTGATCTGCCTCACCAAATCTAAATTGACATCTACCCAACCCGACTCACGAGATGAGAACTGTGACGTGAGGTTTTGAGAGAACCAAAGGAAGGTTACGTGCGCTGCTGCCATTGTTCATGCTGCCTTTTATCTGGACGGCTAATCAACCCTGATTTGGCATATCAATCAAGTTTGACACCTTCTCAGCCTGTCTTACGAAAGGGCAACTGCAACACACATTGCGATCCGCCCACGGTTGTCATAATGGTATGTCACTCCCGCACAAATAACCGAAGGAAGGGTAAGTTTGAACCAGGAAATTTTAATTACAATCCCAGCCTCAACCCTAATTTCAATTTCAGCTTCATACATTATAAACTAATCAAACGCAAACACAATTGCATAACCAAATTCAAACATAGTTTGCTCTTTGTTAATTACAAACCGGCGATGGCTTCTGGAAGCTGTCGTCTGCTTACCAAGTATCGGGCTCTCTGTCAGAAATGTGCAAACGATTGTGCTAAACCCTCATGTAACCACGTATATCCTAAATCTATGAATGCTTCTTTCATATCTCTTATATCTCCTGTGGCACTATGGCTCATCTGTCCGACCAACTAGCAAAGTAGAGAACTGTATTAATTGAATTAAACTCCCTTTGGAGGCGGGGATTGTAGAACCCGTCCCCAGCTTCCTTGGCCCGACGTCGTTAAAAATGAAGCAAAAGGGGTCGCGCGCGAAGTCCTTATTATAGCTAACGGCGGGTTTCACGTGCATGGGCGCGACTTGGCCACACTCCTTGGACGTTGACTGATGGCTGATCCACTGACCTGTTTTTATCATCACCCTCACGCGGGCGGCGGAATTCGCTCGCCGCTCGTCCGCATGTTTCTCCCATCTCTCGATGAGGCGCTTCGCCTCCAACGAGTGGCCCACGCGGTTCGGGTGATCTCTGACCTGCTGAAGTCTCAATTATACTCTCACTTCAATTGTGCAACTGCTTGGGCAAGCAGCTAGGGAAATAACCAACTGCGATTACCAGCTCATCAACGGTTGAATCTATCCAATCTTAAATCTAATTTCTAGCTCACATATGTACTTAAAACCAGAGTACGAAACCTCTCATAACTCTAATGTAACCTTTCACTCTGCGAACATCGTTTCTAGCATTCTGTTCGCATTCTGCTGATCCTAAATCCTGAAATAGTGATCAGCAGCCTATTTTGTGAACTTACATTTATGGCCCCTTAGCTTCAACTCCCACGTTAATACAAAACTCAATTTACAAATCCCTCTCAACTTCTAATCACTAGTATAGATCCATAATTATGAATCATCAACTCTAGCTCCCTGTTGTCCTTAATTTGGAAATGTTAAACTATAACATACTCTTATATGCATACTACATTCTATCAACCTAAATATAATTGCATTTCCAGCGCTGCACGACTGTCAATCGGCAACCTCAAACTCCAGGCTCATCACGTTCGTGTCCTGGTTCTATGCTGGGCTATGATTTGAAATATGGAATTGAATTTCCCCTGGCGGCGCGGGTTACAGAATACGTCTCCAGCCTCCCTGACTTGTCGTAAAAGGCGACTAAAAAGGGACCTCGCGCGGAGTCTCTCCAGATTGGCGCCTTCAGGCCTTCATACACGGATGCGGCTCGCTTGCAGTTCTTCTTACATCGGCCGATGGTCGTCTCATCGACTTAGTTCTGGACATTACGTGCGAGTGGGCGACTTAATACGCTCATCGCCCGTCGGAGCGCGCCTTTCACCCGCTTGACGAGACGCTTAAGACTTCTAGCTCTCACGCCTAATTTTAAATCCAATCATGAAAACTCAACTCTAATACATGCTTCATTGTTCGAATACCTACCTATCTCCCTGGCAACGCTTAATTTTGAGAAAGATTCGCATCAATTGCCTTCGCGGGACTGTATTAATTGCCTCTTAATTTTATTCTTATGATAAGTTAATTCAAATCTACGACTCTTCTCAATCCTCAATCATAATACTAACATAGTCCTTCAACTACGAATCATTGACCCTGGTTCCTTGTCAACTTTCGAATTTTTGACTATTTCATGATTGCGTTTCATCAACTGAATCATAATTGCATTTTGCACAACATGATTTGCAATTGATGACCTCGAGTTTCAGGCGTATTAAGCTCGCGTCTCGACCCTCTCCCGGACTCCGATCCGCGGTTGATTTTCCTTACCGTACTCCCCGTGTGGGCCCTTCCCAACTGCTATTTGCCAAAGGTGACGGAACTCGTTAACCCGGCTTCGGACTGCCTGGCCTGCATGCTGCACCCATTAAATTTTTAAGTCGGATTTTGTGTGGCTTGGCAAGTTGCCCGTGCGGAAGTGCTCCTTCGCGGCTCCCCTTCCTCCCTGCTCTCGCTCAGCGTGGCCTCACGAGTACGACTTCGCCTCAATTTTCCAGACACGCGAATAATATACTTGGCATCGATTGTGCCGGTAATGATTAACTCAATGAGTGAACCCTTCCTTCGAACTGCTGTGTATGTGCCCTATTTTATGACACGAGTACAGCAATCCTATTACTGGACTGGGTAAACACAAACATTAAGTTATGATCAAGCAATAATGCCTGCAAGGCGTCCATTTATTAATAACATTCTACGTAACTCCTTACCTTCCCTTACAAATGTTTTCTTGACATATAAATTCACAGATAAACTCGCAGATACAATAATACACATACTAAACTCACATACTTAACTCACATACTCGCAAACATAATGAGGTGGTCGGGTTGACTACGTGCGTGCGTTTGGCTTGCCCTCACTAATGCCATTAATTTCGCCGGTCTGGCCTCACCGGCGCCCGCGGCCACCCCTCGCCCGGGATACGCGTGTGCCGCGGGAGTGACGGGAGCCTCGCCGGCGGACTCGACGAGGCACTATTAACCATGCGCGTTCTCTTGCTCTCTCCACACTCTCCTTTTTGGTCATCACCTCGGTTACAAACGATATAAGAGAGCGTCGCCTTCGTCTATCCAGAAGACAGCTTGCAAACGGCTCTGGAGTCAGCTCCCCTACCTCCAGGTATAGAAGTGTTCGTTGCACTGCCCAACGATCACACACAAACACTGTGTGGCACGCATCATCGTCCACTGGAGGATCGCAAAACCAGCAGCTCGGGAACGGACTTCTTCCTATCCGATGGAGATAATGAGCAAAGCATCCGTGACCTGTCATCACCTGCGCCAGATTATAGGTTAGGTAACGTGCTCCATTGCTCTCCACCCACGCCTCGATGTTGGGAATCTGCCTGCGAGTCCAGACGCCGCTCTCCGAGGTTGTCCATCGAGTTTGCCAGCGATCAAAGGTGTCATATTGCACCACCTGCGGCAGATTCACGCGCTCTTCCGGGTCCTACGCCTCCTCGTACCCATACAAAGCGGCCCTGGCCCTTATGAACAAATCCCACGGCATGCAACCTGACAGCGCGCACAATGTCTCTGATGAAACGGTACGATACGCGCGTGTCACGCGCAGTAACCCCAACCGCTGTGTCGATGTCAATCGCTGTCTCACACATCCGTACTCCACCGCCTCGCTCCATACCGGAGACGCATACAAAACTATAGATTCTAGCACTCGGTAATACCACAAACGCGGTTTCGGACCGCATCCTCGTGGATTCGGTAGCAGCCACGAGATGTGCTGCGCTACTTTCACTGCCTTCTCACATACCCGGCTCATTTGACTATGAAAGAGTCTGCTATTACTGAACATCACACCAAGGTGAACCCCCGAAAGGGTCACAAATTTGGCGCCCAACGTGGGGCCTGGAAAATTTTTGTTCAAAAACTTTCGCGTAGAGGAAAAATTTGTATTAAGACCGTTAAAATTCGAAAGATCTCGAAACCGACGCGGAAAGTACCCGTTGCCGAGAGCCTCCTGTTGTTGTTTTTTTTTGTCGAGTGTCGCCGGTCGAACGCGGCGTGGGTTTGAAATCCGATCCGTTAACGTCCTAACGGACGATAAACAGTGAGTCACCGACGTACGCCGTTTTCGACCGAACAGTCCTCGTTATTGAAATTAGTGGAACGGCATTGTTATCTGTATCGAAATCTATTTCTATTGTGTACCCTCCCAAATTCAAAACTTTGTTCGCGATTTGCCGATATCGAGGGCCCGGCCGTGCTTTTGCCGACCGTGAGCACTCTATCGAGCCTTTTCGATTTCAGATTTTTCTCTTTTTCTTTCGCCCCTTTTTTCCAGCGCCGATTACTGAAGACCGATCCTTGGGTTTTCCAGGAAAAACTACCAATAAAACCGGATATCGTTGTGTCGAATTGCTTTATTTTTTTTTTGCGATTGTACCCCTCTTTTCTTTCAGGATCCTTTAAATCCTTTTTGTTTTTCCCCAGTTTTTTTTGGTATCGTTGCCGCCGGGAACGCGTAAAAAAAAATCGCGAAAATGGATTCGGAGGAGGCACGGGTAATAAGAGAGCGCGTTTGTAATTTTGACGTGGTGGAGCTGATACAGCTCATGGATCACGCGCGGTTGAATATACGGGGAAAGTTACAGGATCTCCAGGACCGGTACGTTCGCGCGGAAATACGGCGAGTACTCGGCCCGAATACCGCGCCATGGGATGTCACGCTCGACACAGCCGGGGATCGCCTGCCATTTACTCTTTTTACGGCATGGGAGACCCCGGCTGTCGATGATTCCCCTCCGCATCCCACCGCCGATCCTCCTCCCCGCCAACCGGAGGATCCTGAGCCTGAAACGGCCGATCCACCCACTTCTGAAACCTCCTACCGATCCCTTCCCGAAATACGCCCCCAACCTTACATTCTCAACCCCGCTACCCTGGCCTCAACCACCACCCCAACCTCCCAACCCAATCCTCCCTTCCCGGCCAATGTTGGAACTGCGGTCAAGCGGGGCATTGGTTCGGCGCCTGCCAGCAGCCGAGGAGGAAGTTTTGCTTCCGGTGCGGCAAGTTCGACGTCATCGCACCAGAATGCCCGAATTGTTTGTCGAGAAACGCCTACGGAGGTCGGCGGTAAGGGTCGATGCGACCTCCCCGAAAACCCCGATCCAACCCCCCAAATCCCGCGTCCAGAAACCCCCGAAAACTCCTTCAACCGCACCGATTCCAACTCCAAGGAAATCCCCTTTAGTAGAGTCCCGTACAGAACCCTACCCCGGCGATAATCGCATTTTCCTCCCCTTGCAGCACGGTAAATATATCTTCCAAGCCCTCCTTGATACCGGCGCAACCCATTCCTATGCAGGTCCCAAAATCGCACAATTATTCAGACTCCATTTAAACCCTTCCCAAGCCTGCATGATCCTAGCCAACAACATAAAAGAGAGAATCCTCGGAGAGCTCACCGTCGCGACCCAGGTCGATGACGAAATCCACAACCTCCCCCTCCGCGCAAGCGAGTCATTGGGGTATGAGGTAGTCCTAGGGATGGATTTTATCGCCCGGTTTGGAATTACCATAGACGGAGATCTAAGGACGTGGCGGACTCCGAACGGACCTCTTCACCCCTTCTACCCTGAATCCTCACCCGATCCCTTTCCCATGGACCCCGCTTGCGCCGGACTTTCCGAAGTAACCCCCGAGGAAATCTCGGGAATTCAAACCCTTCTTGATCGCCTCATCCCACCCCCATCCTCTACCTTAGGAACCACTCCTCTTGTTACACATTCTATTGATGTTCAAAGCCACCCTCCTATTAACCAACGGCTCCCCGTGTTTTAGAAGCTGCGCAAAAAGAAGTAGATTCAATGCTCCAATCCGGTATAATCGAACCCTCCTCTAGTGCCTGGTGTAGTCGACCCTAATCCACAAACCCAACGGCTCCTACAGATTTTGTATAGACTACCGTGACGTTAATAAAGTCACTAAAAAAGATGCCTATCCCCTCCCTAGCATGGATCGTATCCTCGACAGCCTCCGAACTGCTCGTTATATTTCCAAATTAGACCTTAGCCAAGCATATTTCCAAGTCCCCCTTGATCCCTCCAGTAAAGAAATCACCGCGTTTGCAGTTCCCGGTAGAGGCCTTTTCCAATTTACCCGTATGCCCTACGGCCTCACCAACGCCCCCGCGACCTTCCAACGCATCATGGACAAGTTGATCACTCCCGATTGGGAGCCACACATCTTCGCGTATTTAGACGACGTGGTAATCGCGACCGACACGTACGAGGAACACTTAGAATGGCTCGCGAAAGTTTTGACCAGACTACGAGAGGCGAATTTAGAAATAAACCGTGAAAAAAGCGAATTTTGTTGTTCCGAGGTCCGATATCTCGGCTTTTTAATAAATAAGGACGGTATGATTGCCGATCCAGAGAAAATAGAACCCATCCTTTCCTACCCTCCATCCACTACCCTTAAACAACTCCGACGCTTCCTTGGCATGGTAAAATGGTATTCCCGATTTTTAAAAGATGTTTCCAAAGACCAAACTCCCCTTACCCGTCTCCTACAAAAAGATGTTGCTTGGGAGTGGGGTCCTGAGCAAGCATCCGCTTTTGAAACCTTGAAAATGGCCCTCACCAAAACTCCCGTCCTGGCTCGTCCCGATTTTACCCTCCCCTTTGCCCTTCAAACCGACGCTAGCGATACGGCTGTCGGGGCAGTTCTCGTCCAGACCGTAGACGGTGAAGAACACCCAATAGCCGACGCTAGCCGTTCCCTCACTCGCGCGGAGAGGAACTACTCCGTAACGGAAAGGGAGTGTCTGGCCGTCGTGTGGGCGACCCAAAAATTCCGCCCCTATATTGAAGGGTCCGAAATCACCGTGGTGACGGACCACAATAGTCTCCGGTGGCTTCACCACCTTAAGGACCCTACTGGACGATTGACCCGGTGGGCCTTGACCCTTCAAGGCCAGCCGATGAAACTCGTCCACCGGAGGGGAACCCACAACGTCGTGCCAGACGCTCTCTCCCGAATGTACGATGATTATCGCGGCCTCCTACGATAGTACAAGTCCGTCGGGTACGCGCCGCCCAGTTAAGAGCACTGCTTCAGTTTTCTCTTTCGCGAGAACCAGTCTCTCTCTCTCGTACCACGCTCCCACCACACGTAAGGCATGTTCTGCCAGCACGCGCACTCTGTCTAATGATCGGGCGACTATAAGCAGCGCCATATCATCCGCGAAACCCACGGTTGTCACGCCTGGTGGCAGCAGCACCTCCAGCAGCCCGTCGTACGATAGGTTCCACAACAGTGGTCCCAACACTGATCCTTGTGGCACCCCACCAAATACAGCTGCTTCCACCCACTCACCGCTTGGCGTCCGGGTTCCCACTCTTCGCCCGCTTAAATAGCTACGTACATGTCCATTATTATCGTCGGAAACCCACGGCGCTCGGCTGCAGCCAGGATGCGGTCCCAACGCACTGTATTAAATGCATCATTCACATCTAGGGTAATTAGCAGACAGTGATTTCGCCCTCTGCGGGCACGATCCCACTCCGACATGACCACCTTCATCGCCTGATGAGTTGATCTGCCCTCCGTGAACCCAAGTTGACGCACCGACAGCCCTCCAGACAGGCGAATCGCTTCTAGCATTAACACGCGCAAAGCATATTCGAAACACTTCCCCATGTCTGACAGCATGCAAAGCGGTCGAAGGTCGGAAAGAGAATTACAGACTTTCCTGGCCTTCGGTATTAAAGCCAGACGCCCTACTTTCCAAGCCCTTGGAAAGTATCCTAGCCTCAGACAGGAATTGAAAAGGGCACAAACCCAGCCGGATGCAGTGTTACGCAGAACGTGAACGGCCTCGCCAGGGATTTCATCTGGACCCGGAGCTTTTCCTTTCTTCAACATCCCCATTGCGTACCTCACATCTTCGTTCGTGAACACGTCCCCCTGGCGCGAGGTGCCCTCCCCTGGGCTTCAGCATCTCTTTCTGGTGTTAGGAGGAACAGCGCTTGACCCTGCGGCTACCCCCGCGATCTCGCGTGCGTTGGATGCCGACGACGTTGACGCTCCTTCCTGACGAGGCCAGATCAATGAAGCCTGCGCTGCTTCTTCTCCTCTTGCTTCGTCTTCCTCCTCTTCTTCTGCTGCAGTACCCCTTGGGATAGCCGCCTCTTCTTGTCGCTCCTGCTCCACCACGAAAAGCGCGGACACCGTTGCGTGGAACTCCTCTCGGTTGAGGCGAACCAGGGGCGACTTCCCCTTCAGACGATTCATGACCGCCTTGTAGGGTTTCCCACACGGATCTTCTTCGATAGTCGAGACCATCTCACTCCACGATGCCTCTTTATCTCGACGCAATGCCAAGGATAAGGCACGTCGGCTTTCCAGCATCTCCATGCGATACGGGTGTGCCTGCTGTCGTGCTGCCGTCGGGCTCCGGCGAGCCACCTTCTGCCAGTGGTGGCGGAGACGCTTTGCTTGGAGACAAAGATCTGCTATCTCCTGGCCCCAGCATGGTACATTTTGTATTTTCCTCCTCTTGCGGGTCGGCAATGGTGGACGGGTTGACTGAAAGAGCGTCTCTAACTCCTCAATCACTTCATCAATTTCGGCCACGGTGCACAGCGGCGGTAGCGCGGACTGTTCCGATGGACCGTCTGCTGCAGCTCCTCTCTCTTGACTACGTTGAACTGTTGGATCCAGGGATCCTGGCATCTGTAACTGGCCGCTCACTATTTCCCTCCACGCCTCCATGTCCGGGCGACCTAGTCTCGCCTCCCAAAGAGAATTCTCGGGCGAACCAATAGCCTCTGGTCTCGCTTTAAATCGATGAATAAAATAGCGGTGATCCGACCCCGAATAGCGCGTGGACACTGTGGACCTAGATATTCGACCGTGGAGGCTGCGGCTACACGCAAGGGCATCGATTCGAGAACCCACGCCACCACGCTCGAATGACGGGCCTCCTTGACTTGCCACGGGCATCAGCCCTGCTTGCTCGATCAAATTCATCATACAGTGACCGCATGAATCCACGCGATCTGATCCCCAGTGCGGAGAGCGGGCATTGAAATCCCCGGCGATTATAATCGGTTTCCTAACACTTGACAGACATGTCGCAAGACCCCGTAATTGACCTTCAAAGCTTTCTATAGTCAGTGATGGTGAGAAGTAACAACTCACTATCACAAACTCGCGAGTCTCCAATGCCACGCATCCGTCAGTCTCAAACACCTTTCTAGTCACCCCCATGTCGCAGCTAGGACGACTCGTATACCACACGCAGGCTGAGCTGCTCCTGCCCTGATGCCAATTCGGATGAGGATTAAACGGCTCACTGATGACGACTATATCCGCGCGAAACTCGTTCACGGCCTGCCACAAGAGATCCTGTGCCGCGCGGCATCTGTTTAAATTGATCTACAGTACGCTGAACGCAGACATGTTTTCCTCTTCTCTTTCTTCTTCGGCTCGGAGATATTGCAAAACAGTAACGTAGCTATCGGAACAAAAGGAAACGGGCACTCTTAAGTACAAGGATCTACATTTAAGTCTAACTGAACTGACATGGCAGTGATCAACACTTACTGCGACTTGTAACGGCAATGACAACCCCGGTTATGACCCTCACGGTACAAGGATCGTAAACCACAACAAACAATGAGTAACATGGGTTCGGAAAGCGAAGCAAGTGACTTATGATGTATAACTTAAATCTGAATCAAAGGCGGGAAAAGAAAGGAAGGGAAAGAGAATAAGAGAAAGGTAGGAAAAAGGGAAGGGAAAAAGAAAGGGGGAAAGAGGGGGAGAAAACGGAACAACTATAGCACGGAAGGGATTGTTTCAACTGACTCGCATTAATCTGCGTGCATCGCCCTCCCTCTCTGCCCTGCCCTTTCAACTTCATTCAATTCACGCAACCCAATCCAAGGATGAAGCGGGACAGCGGGCTGACCTGACCCGACTTAGAAACAAGTCATGGAACCACTCGACAACGTGAAGCGAAGTCAAGCCAAGCCAGGATTTAACTGAATATATTTAATTAATTAAGCTAGTCAAGATCGAACTAATTCAATCAACATCATCAAGAGTAAGGATAGAACTAAGTAATTAGTATCAGGACACCGGCAAACCGAACAGCTATTTTCAGTCGGTATTCGGCCAATATGCAGCATGGTTGACAATCAAGGACTAACCAGCTACGTATTAATAGGAGCAACGGCAGCGGAACTAACACCAACATCAGCAACAATAGTAACGGGCAGGCTGAACAAACAAGGATGGTGCGATAAACGTTAATCGACAAATGATCTCTCAATACTTACTTACTCAGCGATGCTTGTCGTAGGATGACTGATAGTGATCGGCTGCGTCACTCTTCCTCTGTTTTACTCCTCCTTCCTCTTCTTCTTCACCCGCCTCTGCTATAGACGCGTTGGCGCGTGGGCGTTGTCGGCAACAGCGGGTCCTTTTCGCTGCGAGGATGAGCAATGTGCTGTGGTGTGCTGTGCTGATATGCTGCGCTTAGTTATGCACAATAACCCCTCACTGCACCACGGCGCACGTATCGACACACGCGTATTGCTCCAAGCTTCGATTCGGAGCACCACTAACAGCGCGAACTAGCGACTTCCCCAGTTAGAAATGTACTAAATGAAGGCCCCTACGAGGTGCCCCAATTTATATCCAGAGCGGCCGGCAATCGTTGTGGCTGGGGGGAACCTGCGAGGGGTAGTCCCTCACCCTTGAGCCCCGCTTTCGAGACACGCGCTTCGGCACACTCCCCTCGCTTTCTCGCCTCCCCTCGATCAAAGCAGGGGTCCCGTGGTCGTCTTCAACAAAGCCCGGCAACCCAAAACTTACCAAGCCTTCGATGAAAGGACCTAATCAAGTCAACATTAATAACGTGAATAAATTACAATTAACTCAATTGCACTCACTGATCAATAACGGTCAAGGGTGTTGACTTAATAAAGCATAGACCAGACTTTCGATTATATCAGATCCTATTTGCTGTGGAAGTATAGAATCAAGTCTCCCCTGGAGGCAGGGGTTACAGAATACGTCTCCAGCCTCCCTAGCCTGTCATCAAAGGCGACTTAAAAGGCACCACGCGTTTAGCCCCTCTAGATAGTCAGCAACAAGCCGACATGCACGGACGAGGCCCGTTCGCATCCCTTCGGACACCGGCCGATGGGTGACTCGTAGACCCGGTTCCGGCCGCTACCTGCGAGTGGGTGACGTAATCCGCTCATCACCTGCTTGTACGTGCCTCTCACCCGCCTGACGAGGCGCCCTAATACTTCTAGCTCTCACGTCCAATCTTAAATTCCAATCTTGATAACACAATTCTAAGATATGCTCCTTTTTCCGAACACCTACTTCTCTCTCTGGAAACAAATTTTGAAGACAATCCGCACCAACTTTCACTCCCGGAAATTGTATCTAATTACCTCCGTATTTAGTCATAAGTTTAAAATTCAAGGTTTGACCCGTATCAACTCTCAATTATAATATTGTCGCGGTCTTCAACTGCGGATCACCAATTCTAGTTCCCTGCCAATTTTAGATTTTGTTGAACATTGAACTCTATTACATTTTTCAAATTACATCTTAATCAATTTAATCAAATTTAATTTAAATGGCATTTTCTGCGGCGAACGATCTCCAATTAGCGCCCTCGAATCTCGGACGCATTATGCTCGCGTCTCGGCTTACTTCCGGATCCCGACTCGCGGCTTCTTCTCTGATCTCCCCCCCGGCGCTCGTTCTTGGCGGCATCCCGTGCTTGATCTTTCCCTCTTGCTGTTCCTGCTGGGCAGTGGAGCGAGATCGATCGACCCGATTCTTCCTCTTGCTGGCCGACTCTCGACGAACCATGACCCTATCTAGTCTATTTTTTTGGACCCTCCTGCTGTACGCAAATATGTAGCTCCCTCCATGCGGCATCTCCTACACACCCACTACACCTTGATAGTCAGGCACGGGTACTTTTCCGACATGACTCCCGCGCCCGTCAGCGTGCCCCTGCATATTTATTTTTTGTCAGCTACGCTTCACGTGAACAATAAAACTCCGACTTCTTTATTTTCCTTATTGTTTCCATTCTCCTTTGTCTCCTTCTGGTCGCTCGAGCAGGCCCCCTAGTTTATGCTACTGCCTTACTCTGCTTTACTGCTTCACAGTACTTTCACTCTATTACTCTATTATTCCTTGCGAACTCGCACCGCTTTTACCCTACGTCGCCTCCTTTAGCGTCTTGCTCCTCATTGCCCGTTTATTACCCATCACCTACTTTATCGCCTACCCTACCCGACACCTGGTACAGCTTAACTCCAAATGTACCGTATGGCGCTTTACAAACTTTCCGCTTACAACTGTTTCTGGCTGTTTTTCGTTGTTCTCTACCGTCCTTTTTCCCTATTCCTCCATTTATTTCTTTATTTATGTTTTATTTCTCCACTATTTTCACCTTTTACATTCTGCTCAGGATCCACACCCATTCTTACTGTACACATCTGCTTTTACTTTTGAACTTTCAGTTTCTATGTGTTATGTTGTCTTAATTCAAGATTCTCAGAACCCCATAATTACAAGTACAATTCTTCTCCTTGATCACCCATTTTAGCCTCCCCATAACTTTAATTCTAAGATAACGAGCATTTATTCATCTACATCGCATCCGCACAAATTATATTTAATTACTTTTAGACTACGATTCCCGCGATCAACTCTACCCTCAATTTAAATTCTATTTAAAATCCAAATCCAGAACTCCTCCCGGATCTCAAGTTTAACATGAACACAATTTCACAACCCCAAATCATAAAGCTGAATTTGTCACTAATCTTAAATCCTGGAAACTTCTAGCTTTAACACATTTACTGTGGAAGACTACATCCCATCCTCCCCTGGAAGCGGGGGGTTACAGAATACGTCTCCAGCCTCCTTGGCTTGTCGTGAAAGGCGACTAAAAAGGAATCGCGCGCGAAGCCACTTCAGATCGGCAGTATCGGACCCTTCGTACACGAACACGGTTCGTTCGCACCCCCTTTAGACGCCGACCGACGGCTGATCCATTGACCCAGTTTCGGCCGCTACCTCCGTGCGGGTGACGTATTCCGTTCATCAGCCGTTAGTACGCGCCTCCCACCCGCCCAACGAGGCGCTTAAAACTGCTAGCTTTCGTGCCTAATCTAAAATTCAAATTTCGAAAATCCAATTTTAAAACATGCTACATTTTCCATGCATCTATCTCTCTCTCTGATAATTAATTTTGAAGCAATCTGCACCAACTTTCTTTCGCGAAAATTGTATTTAATTACCTTTAAAATTAATTTTCATGGCAAATTTAAAATTCAAGGTTTTGGTTCGTATGAATTCTTAATTATAATATTAATGAGGTTCTTCAAACACGAAACATCAATTCTAGTTTTCTGTAAATTTTAGATTTTGATAAATTTTGAATTTTATTACATTTTAAATTTCCTTACATCAATTAAATTAAATTCAATTAAAATCGCATTAACATGACGCGCGATCCCAAATCAGTGACCTCTAATCTCGGACGCATTACGCTCGCGTCTCGGCTCTCTCCCGGATTCCGACCCGCGGCTTCTTCTTTGATCCCCTCTCTCGCGCTCGCTCTTCACAGCATCCCGAGCTCGATCTTTCCCTCTCACTGTACCTGCCGGGCAGTGGATCGAGACCGGCCGCCCTGAACCTTCCTCTCGCTGGCCGACTCTCGGCGAACCGCGACCCTTCTTACTCTTCCCCTTAGGTTCTCTGATTGCATCCGCACTATACGTAGCGTTCCGCTTACGGAGCCCTTACACACATGTAATATAGAATTGAATGAACTGAATGGATGGATGAATGCATGTGACAAACGACTCGAGCGTTCCGAGCGCTACCGCGTGCTTTCGCATGAGCATTCCTTCGTTCGAAAAATTTTTCGCGTCCTCTCCCACGCCCGGAATTCGCCCATCGAGAGATTTAGCTCACCCAAATGTGTGTTGCGGTCGATGGTGTCCAGGCAACTCAAGTCTTCCTTTCGCTCGATATCATGCGTGCATTTCGCAGTGCGCGTAACCAATACCAGGCCCGAAATCCGCCCATCGAGAGGCTTAGCTCCCCCAATGTGTGAAGCGGTCGCTGGTGTCCAGGCGGCTCGGGCTCTCCTCACTCTCGCATTCATGCGAGCACTCCTTCGTTTTCGCGACTTCTCCCAGGCTGAGATCCGCCCATCGAGAGGCTTAGCCCGCCCATCGACAGGCTTAGCCCGCCCAAAAGTGTGTTGCGGCCTCTGGTGACCAAGCGACTCAGCTCAATCCTACACATCTCCTGCGGAAACATACGGTTAGGGGAAAATGATTC
>NW_025791048.1:0-94647 GCF_907164935.1 Osmia bicornis bicornis
TTCCTCTGGGACGAGGAGGGGGCACAACCTTGTGCCACCAATCGATGACCCGCGGGCCGCACCAGGTCCGAACAGAGGGGGCACCGCGGGGTGGCGCAACACTTGCTGGCCACGTGGCCCGACTCTCCGCACGCATAGCAGCGGCCGGACCTATCAGCTTCGCAGGAGCATCGTTGCCTAACATGCCCTCTTTCCAGGCAGCGATAGCACTGCAATGGCCGCACTGGTAGCGCCTGTATTCTGGCCGAGGACCACCCAAACAGAACCCTCCCATAGGCGGATAACTTTTTGAGAGCCGCTAGAGGGCATCTCGCCCAGACAGTCCCCATACTTTGGGGGGAGGTGCGAATCTCCCCCATTTTAATTTCTTCAGCGGAGCAACCCCCCGCAGCGGCCAATGCGGCCGCCACCTCCGCTGGTCTCCACGACTCGGTCACCTTAACCTCGCCCATTTTTATGGGGCGGGCAACCCTCACCTCGGTTTCACTGAACACCTGGCGGAGTCGGTCAGCCAACTTGACATCTTTCTCCGTCCTGTCCCCCCAGGTAACTCGAGGACCAAGCCACCGGTCCGAGCTCTTCTGGGCATTAACTCCGTGATGCCCAGCTCCTCCAACTTGACCCGCTCCCGGGCCATGAGCATGGCCTCGGCATATGAGACCTTAGCCTCGGCAGCTAGGTTGATGGTGACCGCCGCAGTACGAGGAGGGCGGGGGGCCTTCTGCCTGGCAGGTTGGGCCCCTTGCCCCTTAACCGCCGGTGCCACCCCTATCTTTTGCCCCTCCTGGGCAAGCACCTTGGAGCTCTGGGAGGGAGGCGCCTTGGCCGCTGCCGCCTTTTTCTCTGCAGCTTTAGCGCGGCGGCCGACCACCGTCACCCAGGTCCCATCCGCCGTCCTCCGATGTTCTTCGACAATCCGGGCCATTCTATCCTCCACAAATGATGCCGGTTGGTCGGGTGCTGAGGAGGGCCCCGGCAACGGCTCCGTGGCAGGCAGGGTCCTATTCCGCACCCGCTTCTCAGCTTCCTTCCTCGATGCAGTGGGGATGGTCGCAGCCGCAGCTCCCCCCTTCACATGCTCCGCCCTCTTAGGCGGGGGCTGGACGGCTGCAATAGCAGCTTTGAACTCCGCCCGGAGCCCCGACAGGCCCTTTTCGAGGAGAACCGCAAATCCGCTCATTAGGTCGGGCTCGAGGCCACCAATCTTCTCCTCCTCTTTTCCAGGTGCAGGAGCTGGGATTGGGATTTGCACCACGGGACATTCAGGTGGGCAAGACGGTAAGTCGAAAACTTCGACTGCGTCCTTCCTCCTTTTCCTGCCAGCCTCTTCGCCAGACAACGGCGAGCCGGGCCCCGCTGACCTTTTGGGTGGGCCGGGGCCTTCAGGCGCCGTCACCTCTCTGGCAGCGACCCTGCACGTAATGTCTGCCAGGCTATTTTGCAGGATGTTGATTTGGGCCTCCTGGCAGCCACTTGTTCCTCCCGCAGCTTCAGCTGTTCGCGAAGCTCCTTCACCTCCTTATCGGCCCTGGCAGGTGCAGCCCTGATTCCCGCTTCCGTGTGGATGGCCATAAGGTAGCGGGAAGCCATCCTCAGCTTGCGAACAAATGTCTCTTTCAGCCCTTTAGAGATGCCCGCGACCTTGTCGATGTCGCGACAGAACTCCAAGGACTGCGCAATAATGTCGCGCGTGGGGACTTGACTTCCTCCGCCAGGTCCTCAGGGTCCGGGAGGGACCTGCTACCCCGACTCGGGTCTATAGGGTCCTCGTTAGGATCGAGCACTCTCCTCCCCTCCAGCAGGTCAAGTTCCCGGCGCTGGACATCCAGGACTCTCTGCTTATCCGCCGCGCGCCACACGTACTGGCCCGTGGTCGGCGGGCGACCCCTCTTGCTCGTGCGCCGTGCCTCCAGAGATACTGCCGAGGAGAGTGACTCGTCCGAGTCCAAGTCCGCCTCACTCTCTCTGAATGCGGGGGCATCAGAGGCCGGCGGGGAAACTCCGGCCCCTTCTCGTAGCGGCCTCAGGGGAGGCCACTCCACATCCGCCCTAGTTAATCGGACGGATAGGCGGCGCGCATCCGTTACCCAGCTAGTGCTGGGCTGCGCCATATCCTCCGCGCCCGTTTCCCGTCTCGCGTCCTGTTGAACAGCCGCAGTCGTCTTCTGTACGTCCCGTCCAGTGTTTGTTGTTGTTGTTGGCGTTTTTAGTTTCAAGTCATCGATAGTGTTCCCACGAGTGGGTCGATCTGTGGGTCCACCCGGGCAAAGCCGCCTTACCCGGGTAAGGCTAGTACACCCGGGGGGTCGCCAGATACACCGGGGTTGGCCGCTAGAGACTGATGCACCCATCAGCCACCCCTGGCGCTGACTCCAGGCGCGCTCTTATCACCGCGTACCGCAGCTTGGGGCTAGAGATTTTTTATAGCGTTTGTCATCCTCGCGGGCCGGCCAATAAAAGCAAGCCCCCAGTTTCAGCGAAACGTGACCACTGGGTTACGGTGTAATTGCTTGGGCACTCCGGATTCGCTACCCGCACCCGACCGCCACGCAGCCTGGCCCCTGGAGAACTCAACGACGCTGCAGCCACCTTTTCGCCTCTCCGACCCAGGCCTTACCGGCAAGGGAGGCCCTGCCACGATCCGTACATCCCACCGGAATCGCCCCGGGTCATCTGCGAGGCTACTTCGACAGCAGCAAATGCCCCCCTTTCAGTCGCCTTGTACGACAGGCATGGGTTACCGTGTCTGTATTCTATCCCCCAGTCACAGGGGAGGTTTTGATGGGTTTTCCTTCCCTTGGTGTTTGGTCCGCAGGAGCTATTTTATTTCACTCCTACCCTCCATGCACTCCGAAAAGTGCATGACGAGCATTCCCCTATCCGCCACCTGGGGACGCGCCACGTCGGGGTATCACCTCTCCGCCCAGCCAGTACACTTGGCCAGGTCCGTGGGTCCCCCTGAAACCTTTTTTTTTTTTTTTTGGTTTAGTTGGAAGAGAAAATGCGTTTCCGCACGCGCGGGTTGGTTCCCCTTTTCGTCTATTCGCCTAGAGGCGGCCCGGGCAGTGTCGGACTCATGTCCTCCCTGAAGGGGCAGCCTGGCGCACGTGAGGCGAGGGCAAACCCAAAGAGGCAACGCCAGAAGGGGCAACACCTGGCAACCCAACCCTTAAGGGTTGAGTTTAGCCCAAGAGTAGGCCACAGCCCTGAAGGGGCGATCTAGACGGGCAGCCCAGAGTGGGCACTCCCGAGGCTGGACATACTACCCACTAAAACCTCTCCCCTAACGTGGGCCGCTGGCACCTTTTCACTCGTTAGAATTCATAAAGGAATACCAGCGTATAGCCACAACGACGCTTCGGCACTTCAACTCATTTCCCGTTATTGCGGCCGCCCGCAAAAACGCCATGCGCTAGACACATGGGGCATCTGCGGATCCACGCCGTTGCACCCCCGATCCAGCGGTAGGACATTTTCAACCCGTACGGTAAGGCACAGGATTTTTCTTCGGCCACGACCAGTAACCGAAGTAAGCCCATTCCGGGTGGTCGCGCCATGTGTTCACCTGCCAGGGCAGGAGCTTGCCCTTCGACACTGCCAGGAACCGGGACATCGTATCTCCACGGCTGGCCGTGTCCATCTTCGTCCACCATGGTTGGTTGATAATGATGATGTGACGTATCCTAGATGTCATTACGCCCACCTGACCTTCCACGAGGACAGGCCATTTTTCTTCAGCAATGATCGGCACCGGGGGGACATCCTCCAAGATCGGCACCGGGGGGACATCGACCCGTCGTGACCGCGCCACCTCTTCGCCTGCCTAGCACTATTGCCAGGACAGGGGTTCCTCTTCGGCCACTACCAGGAACCGGAGCTCCTCTTCAACGGGTGATCGCGCCATGTGTTCACCTGTTTTAACAGGGCTTGCTCTTCAACACGGCCAGGAACTGGGACATCGTATCTCCACAGTTGGCCGTGTCCATCTTCGTCCACCGTGGTTGGTTGATAATGATGATGTGGCTTATCCTTGCAGTCATCACGCCCACCTGACCTTCCACGAGGACAGGCCATTTTTCTTCGGCCACGACCAGGAACCGGAGCTCCTGCTCAGCGGATGGTCGCGCCATGTGTTCACCTGTTTTAACAGGGCTTGCTCTTCAGCACAGCCCGGGCTCGGGACGAGTCCTTTCCCCGGGTGACTGCGCCACACCTTGGTAGGCTGCAATCCTCGATGACCTGTCCCATACATACTTTACACACACACACACACACACACGCTCATGACAAGCATAGCGCTTCGAGTAGCGCTTCGAATGCCCCAAATATGCAACGATAAATAATGAATAAATAATGAGTACAGAATAAATGAATAAATAAATGAATAAATGAATGAGTGAATGAATAAATAAATAATGAATGATGTATAGGAATTAATAAGCACATGAAGCCCATGAATATAATAGAGGAGCCCATACATTCAATAACAGCTGTCATAATAAGCATACTGAACATACTAAACATACTTAAACCGGTTAAATCAAATCACAAATACAACGGGAAATAAATATATATATGCATCTAATGCATCTAATGCAATAGAGCAGTTAATGAATAGTTAACAGTAAAAGAAACAGTCAGCAATATGAGAACGTGAGAAACTGTGAAGTAAACATAAGTAGTATTGCACGCAAGCAGGCAAGCGAGCATATGTGAACTGGACATAAGCAAATGACCAACAAAACCTCCCAAAACCTAAAACGTCACACATACATACATACAGTCGAGCAGCCAAATAGCAGAAGAGGAATATTTAACATTCAATACTAGCGCACAATATAATCACATAAAATTAAACTCAAGATAAACCATAAATTTGAGATGAAATAAACCAAGGATGTGAACCGTAAAGTAAAATAAAGTCGCCAGACAGATAGCAAATAGCAAGCCAGCCATGAGAGAAGAGAAGCAAACATAACATAACATAGAATGCTACTAATTATTATCAGAGGTAAAGGTAAATAAGGTACAGTATAAAATATAGAATATAGGGTATAACCAGAAAGTAAGCTGGGAAGAAAATAAATAGGTGAGCGTAATGTAATACTAATAATTGAAACCACTCATTGAAACTATTAAGTTACTTAATTTACTTGCAGGAACATTTACGCGACCACAACCTCAACGTGGTTGGCAAGCGAACATGATGGAGTACAATCAATGATCAAATGAAGGCAATAAAAAACAATTAGAAATTATTGCGAGCAAATCATCAATAAAGATAAGTAGCAACATATACCTCATAATGAGAATAATAGGAAGAGACAGAACTGTTAACATCAGAAATTAACCATAGTATTAAATGTAAAATGTAACATAATCCTAGTCTATTTGCAGGAAGCCCTAACGCCAGCCAATGGAAGTGGAGGTAGAGTGTAATTAACGGATAACAGGAGAAGAGAATACCCATCTGATATAATATGGGGAGTACATGAGACCTAAATCGGCATAAACCATAAGGCAGATCAAACAATTCAAATAGTTATGAATTGAGTAGATTAGATTGTTACTGGATTATAATACCGCTCCGATAAGTATGGTATTAATATTAATACTGATACAGGTGTTACGCCCCGGCGGAAATTTTGAAATTTATCCGCCTTGCGTCCCTTATCAAGCCTTTCGAGGTTCCGAGGATTTCTCATGTAAGGGTCGTGAGGTGGGTGTTTCACTTTTCCGCCAATCTTTTCATTCCTCCTCTACCTTGTACATACTTATCAAGTCTTTCGAGGTTCCGAGGATTTCTCATGCAGGGGTGTACAAGGAAGAGTTTGAGTTTAATTCTTTTCTATTTTTGACTTCTTCTATTGCTTTCTCTTCTTTATTCTACTCTACCCTGGAATCGTGTATCTTGTCAAGCCCTAGGGTTACGGGAATTCTCATGCGAGGTACACGAGGAAAGGTCATTTCTGTTTCCTTCTTTACAATAGCTTACGTGACCCTCCTTGAAACTATCGTCGCCAACCATCGAAATACAAGACAGTTTAATATCGGGTAACGCACAAAAACTCGCGTTAGCTCGTAAGAGAGAGAGAGAGCCGTTCGCACAACACCAGCGCTACGCAGTTATCCAGTGCTTCGCATTCCGGGAATTTCCCTTGGTAACTGCGTAGAAACGGAAAAACCGTAATAACTTCTTTGTTAAGGAAACTCTTTCCCTCTCATTTGCAGAAAGCGTCAGCCGGTCCAACCAGGATCATTATTACCTGGTCGAATGATAGTGTGAAAGTAATGGATGGATGAATAAGACTTTAAACGATGAAACTAAAATGAATGAGAACCCTTACAAAGTCTAACGTCTCGAACGTTCGACCGCCGTTCGAAAATCAAGGGTCGTTCAAAGCAATAAACACTATTGTGTTCGAAATTCTAAGAACTACCTAGCGACAACGGCGAATTTTGAACAAAGGAACGTTCTGGTAGAAATGTTTAAATTCATCGCTAACGAAATATCGATTCCACAGAAATAATTATGCGAAAGATTGTAAACGAATGCATAATCGGCATTGCGACTATCTCAAAGGCATCGTCCGCTTTTACGCTAAAGATCTTCGTTATTAATCAGGAAAGTAAATAATGCTGATCCTGTTAAGGGAAATATACGGATGGCGGCCTCATCTGTTAATTTATACAGTTTAAGTCCGTTTTGTATTCTAATCAAATCCATAGTACTCATTTAATAATAATAGTTCATCATTGTGTCAATCAAACTAAATCAATAGCCGCAATTAGAAATTATACGTTTAATGGAAATACTGCGTAGTTTCTAGAAAACCGTTGAAACGATCATGGCGACGAAATAGAAAGAAAAAGGAACACCAAAGAAAGGGGATGAAGAATCTTCGTCTAGCTCGCGCGTCTTAGCCAATCACCGGGCACGCGACACTTCCGAGCACGTGCCACGATTCGTCAATCCGTCCCCTCCAAGGACGATGATCGCGCGACGGGCCCTTCGCCCGTCGATCTCGCGCAAATTTCGACACTCTTGATCGATCAGTCGTCGAGGTACGTGATCTTGAGCCCGTGTGTCCGAGAGTCAGAGTTATTCGGAACTTCGCGATATTTTCTCTGCGGTAAAGTCTCTGCGTAGCGAGGCAGAGTGCCGTGCGGGTTAAAATCATCGGAATTCTGAATAAGGACTCACAGACGCGCACGTTAAATTTTCCTTCTCCCTAAATTTCTATCTTTTTCTTTCTTATTTTAAATCGTTTGCTCGCGTAGGATTTCGTATTAGCTTCATTCCGCGTAACTCAATACATATACTTTTCCGTTCGTATTCGTTTGTCTCTCGTCGACGTACTCGTTTCGTTTAATTCATTATCGCCGCGACAAGTGCAGTGTTCACAATTCTTACCGTTCTTTGGTGTTCCAGAATATCCAGCGAACATAGAGATCTCTACAAGCAAATTTGTTATCTTGTATTATATTAAACAGCGTTTCGGTAAGTCGATCCATTCACCATTTTTGAACACGACGACTACATATTGGCAAAACAGGCGATCTGTCCAGCCCTTCGTGGGTTCCGAGAATTCTCCGGTCAGATCGTTCCATCGTTTGAGGTATCGATAAATTACGTACAACTATAATTGTGTTACGATTCCGTTTTCATAATTCATTACTTATTCTATCAAGGGGGCACCTTAGTCCTGCCCTTTCGGGGGTGCCGAGAATATCTCCGGCTAGGGTGTATCCTCACGGCGGGAATACGCCAAATTTTGAATTAAAACAGAGGAAAACGGGATTGGAACATATCATTTCCCGCGGCCGTATAAAAAATTGTTAACCTTCAAAGTGTGATTTCAGCGCGCGCATATCATTATATTTTTACATTTTTATATATCATTATATTTTTGTTATTTTTACGAATCATCTTTACCCTTGTTAACCAATACGTATAAAACTAGTATTTTCAATAACGAGTTTCAAAATTAAAACATCTTCAATTTTTGGCTTTTCATATTCTGTTAATTTTTCTGATTCTTATTCATAATGAAACCAGTTTTACCAGTTAAACAGTTTTCAAATTTATTTCAACACACCACACACACTTTTCAGTTATACGCCTACCATCATATACAGATTCAAGGAGGGACCCGTACGGGACCTAAAGCGTGAACGAACCCAAACGAAAGATTAAAAAGTTAAATTCTAAACTCTACCATCTTGATAATTGTCTTTCGTCTTTTAAATTGTCGAGAGCGTTAACCCGCTCGAGACTGGTGGCAGCGATACCAACCATCGCGCTCAGAATAGGGTAAAAAGTATAGGGAATTGCCTTTCAATCTTCTAGTTGAAATAGCAGCACTCTCCTTTCTTTTACGTATTAGCCCTTTTACGTTGCGCCGTCGCACGCGCAACGTGACACAGGTAAGTCGATGCAATACAGCGCGTGGTGAAAACTAATCAATAATAAACAATCAACAATAAACCCCACATACAACCATATTACCACTAAATCATAATATAAAGGTACAAGAAAACTAAACTACACTACAATAGATCAAAATTACTATGAACATATGTGTATATATAATATGTAACGAAAACACTCCAAATATAATCAATTTAATAAGTATACCGATGTAGATAATTAATTAAACTCCTCATACCATAGTCAGCTTAAATGATGCAGTTCCATTAAACCCCCTTTAATACCAATTAATAGAAAAGGCATATGGGTGCTAAACCAAGCCAGACACTCCTATAAGAAAGTCATATGAGATCCACGGTCAAGAAATTCAAAGAATTTAAGGAACCATAACGCATATATGTATGTATAGAAAACCATAAAGACATTGTATCATGCAGGACGGACTACCGCAGCGTATGCCTCCCTGAGCACCAGCCGTGTTAACCAATACTGAACTAACACTTTCCAAATCAGAATCAAAATCAGAATCAGAATTGTAATTAAGAAAGTGTAATTAATGTACAAAACATTGCATAAAGTACCGTAAGTATTCAAAATACACAGATTCACAACAGTCACAGCTGCACTAGAATTGAATTAAACATAGTATGCAAAACATTATCCTGAGGGGGGGTACGAAGATCTACAAAAGAGCAGTGAATAATATTATAGGAACATGGAACGTAAAACGTAACACTCAATTGAAGAAGAAGTCACTGAAACATGTCAAGTGACCAAGAATAAAAATAAGAAAAGAATAAGGATAGTGAATAGTGAACGGCGAACAATCAACCAATAAACCAATAAACCAATGTCGTTACACGTCATTCATATCTAAATTGCTAAAGGATATATGATACATCTTATAGTCTACAATTAATTGACAATGCCTGGGAGCCCAAACAACCCCCGAAAGCTTAGAAACAATGCATGATACTACAAGAGGAACTAAGGAGCTAAGAACTAAGAAACAAGAAACCAGAATCAGAATCAAACCTACCCTCAAAATATGCAAAGGGATTATAAACGCAATATACGCATATGATATAAACTCATTAATCCATCCAATTCAGATAGACTCTTCTAAATTCCATAATACAAGACCCATTAAACTAAGTCAAATAAATATAACCGCAAATATAATCGCATATATAATCATCACAGATATAACCACAGATATAACCAATACAATACAATAACAATACTATAATACAATATTATAACATAATACAATATAACATAATATAATATAACATAATACAGCATATAATATATAATATATAATAGTAAGTAATGTAAATGCACCGAATGTATAAAATGCACAAAACGGAGCTAATGATACCACAGTAACTAATACACTGCAATTACACTACAATACAATACCTCCGAGCGTAGCACATTAGTACGCGCACTGTCACAGCAATCACATCCGCACGAATAAATACAAAATTTAAATTAGAAAATTCAAAATTCAATAATTTCAATAAATTCAATTCCATTAATTAATTAATTCAGTTCAATTGACACTTATCACTTAACACTTCGTATCATATCACATGATAGATGACCGATGACCATGTCAACGTCAACTAAGATAGGAAACCGGGCGAAGTAAAATAAAGAGCGCGACCATAAACCATAAAGAACATAGATACCTAGTGTTCGAATTCCCTAGGCCATACCATAATGATTATCGACCATCAAATTAACCACCAAATCATCAAATTAATCAACTAATTATACAGAATATATAAACGTTCAAAAGCGAAGAGCGGAAATAAAAGCGAAAATACTTCAACAACTTTCAATAAAACACCGCGATGAAAACCAGAACTAAGGTACCTACGAAAGACAACGATAGCAAGACGCATCGTAATAAGTAAAGCATGCAATACTGCCCGAAGATAAGCCGTAAAGCTATCCCTAGTCGGTAACCAACCATAGCACCAGAGATATTACCAACCGCAAATATTCCATTCACCACATAATACTCGGCCGCTCGCTCCGCAACGGTTCCGTAACGGTTATCCACAGACCAATCATCTGCCACGCAGCAATTACCTACCGCGCGCCAGTTACCCGGTACACACAGTTATCGACTGCAAAACCATCCATCGTGCAGCCGCGCAATCCTAGGAATCCATACTTACCATCAAACTTATCATCAAAGATAAGTCTGATATACAGTACTTTCACGAAGGTATAAAGCACACGAACATCAAATCAAGCTTCCAGACAGATCAAGATGGAGGATAAATCAGTTAGTAAAATCAATACTACGGTTATTTATTATATATAAATATGAATCATACGTTTGTAATAGGGTGGAATGAAACAAATATAAATTACATATAAATTACAAATTACAAACAATAAGGAAAAATAAAATGAAATCAAATGAATCAACCCGAATAAGATCCACAGATAGCGCAGATTGCAGAACACACTGTATTACTACATATCGCGCCGCAGGAAACAGATTATACAAAACAACAGAATAACAGAACAACAGAATCAACGGAATCAGGAATCGCCACAGAACGAAGGGCCGAATAAATAAATAGAATAAAACATTTAACTTAGACAAAATCAACCAGTAAAGTCAAACAACGTCAACAACGCATGCGATCAGGAAAGTCCCGTGAGCCCAATGTAACGACCCAGAGTGAGTTCGTCACTGCACCGACTTGTAGGGAGAGCGGTTCCCTTAGAAGGCGACTCGTATTCTGTGTTTTAGGGATTACGGGTTCGTGTGGTGTGCGGTTAAGGAGTGAAACCCAAACACTAATGTGCTAGAAACCGAATGAAAATATGTTTATTCAAAAATATAAGGTAAGTGAATTGAAATATAATATAAAAGAAAATCGCTGGTATCACAAATAGTGCGGCTAGAAATAGGAATACAGTAAGAAATTATAAGTTGTTCGCCCTAAATTGGGAATACAATAAGAAATATGTAATTAGTAATAAATATATGTAAGTAGAAATTAATAATAATAATAATTGTAATAATCGATAGCGCTAACGCGAATGCGGCGTGGTCTTCCTGTACAGTCAATACTCTGTTTGGTTTTCAACAATGATTATGGAAACTAAATTCGAGAGGTTTGTGCTAGACTACTAGAATCCAGTTAACCCTTCCTATGGGTCGCAATCGGTTTCTGGTTGTACCAGAGCTGTGTTAATCGCAGGCCGTTCACGGAGCTCCGCTCCTCGCTAGCTCTTTACACTTAAATGTAGGCTTAGCGTAACACCTGTGTAACACGTTGCGAACCGTGGATAGGAGGTCCACTGATCTGCGGTACTGCACGCCACCAATGGAAGAGTAGGAAATAGCTGTAACTCGCGCTCTATCGCTGCCTAAACAGTTCAGCGCAAGCTTTTCTCTACTGTTCAGAGTATTGTCTGCTTCAGACCGAGGCCTGAGAAGATCTGCTTCGAAACTGTGCGGAACGCCTCTATTTATACTCAGATCTTGCTGAGTCGGCACTTTTTTTCCGCATAGAGTTCTTGGGGTAGCTGGGTTTTTCCCATCACGTGGTAGTCCAGCATCCCCACTCTAGGATTCTACCCCACCGTATGCTTACTGGGGTTGCGCTGGCGCGTGCGCGGTCAGACATCGATAATTTATCGATAACTGTTTTACCGTCTGACTTATCGACCAAACTTTTACCGATGAATTTAATAGACTTGGTTATCGACGAAAATGAAAATGTTTATTACAAAAATTTATACATTAAATTTTAACAATAAAAATAAAATACTCTGTATGAAATATATAAAAATTAATTACAATAAAGAAAATAAAATGAAAAAGATATTGTTTTTTTGATTATCGGGTCGTTACACCAATAAAAACAACTCTCGGTCAAATAATATTAGTAAGTAAAATAAAATAATAAATCAATGAAACTAGAATAAATCATGGTAACAGGCAACTAGCAGAAATGACATATGAAGCAGAAATGAATCAATAAATCAAGAAAAATCGAATCAGATCAATGTATAGCTTTAATCAGTCAACATCAAAATGGAGGAATGAATGAATAATAAATGAATGAATGTACGTAAACTGAATGCAGGTAAAACAGCTAAGGATATTCACAAATTGGGAACTACAGAAAGTGTGTAATGCGCAACATACGTAACCAACATAACCGACATAATGTAATGTAATGTAATGAAATGTAATATAATGTAAAATAATAAATACAGCAAATGAGTTATATTCCAACTAAATATAACCGTAGGCCTTATTGGCTCAATCCCCCCTACATTATAAATCATAGATTATACGGTTATAAGTCATAGTGTTCGAAAATGCGTTGATTTCAACCGACGCCACACGAACCGCGGCAGCACCCTTCAGCGCGACCGGTAGCCACGATGGATGCCGGTCAGGCTGACCAATCACCGAGCTTGACGTCACCGGGAAGAAGCCAACGGCTCTTGCTACGACGAAGCCGGTGGTTCGGCCATTACGGTTTTGTATCGTTACGGTAAACACGTGCAGTACTGATTCCAAAAATTTCTAGTGCAATTAACGAATTTCGATTCTAAAGAACTCAGCATCGCAACGCGAATTCTGTGCCGACGGCCAACGCGAACTCGCGGTTAATCTAGTTCGTGCAAATCGAATCTTCACGATCTACGATCATCATAAATTCGTGCAACGCACAATTTATTGTAAATACTGTACATAGTGTATTTGTGCCTGTAAATATACATTGTTTGTTTTGTGCAATCTCAGGTGCATTCATTTTCAATTGCCGTCTCACTGCCGATCCTACATTCCGAACCGGTTCTCAATCGCAAGCTCAAGACCTCCTTACAATCTCGAACACTTTTGAACACATAGATTGCAAATTGCAAATTGCAAATTGTAAATTGTAAGCGATTGCGTCCATACAAATGCAAAAGGAATAAAAATTTACACCGAAAGATGTATAAGGATAAATCAAAGCACGCCTCGCAAGCATCCGCAAGTTTCCGCCACTCTCGTACAGGGACTTTCCAACAACCAGGCAACTGGGCAGCATGCATCGATTCAGAGAAAAGAAGAGAGATCCATATTGGGGCCTTGCAAGACAACACAATCGGCCAGCGTCGTCGCTCCAAACGACAATAAAGTGCCGTTCAAAACGAACGTCTTACCGATTAGGTAAGGAAGAGGAAACACTGTGGCCCCTTTCTTTGCGGTAACTCTGCACTATTCTAAGCTGTATTCACTATTCCGAGCTGCAGATGCCACTTCCAGCGCCGCTGTGCAGAAGAGGAACAAGAAGAAGAAGAAATATCTCGGAATATGTGCGTGACGCCCCTTTCCTCGATGTAAATCTGCAAATATCTCGGATACGGTGCGAGCTATTGCAAAATGTTAAGAGACCTTTTTTGTACAAAATTAAATTTCTTACTATTTATGTTCTATGAGATTTTTGGATCAGATGCGTAGTTTTGGAGCTATGCCTCCAAAAAGCGCGGAATTTCACTGCGAATCGTTTCCAATTTACGAAAATTATACTTAAATAATGTCCATTGTTTATAATTAACACCCCGAACACCGGAAACACGATCTCGATATGCCGCGTAACACGCACATCACGTTTTCGTTATTTAACAATAAATTAACACAATATTTAATGAAAAAACGACACAATAGCACTTCCGAACACATAATAAAAATGATTTTAGCAAAAGACGCGAATAACTAAGCCGCTATCCACCGCGTTGAAAATCTAACCACGGAGCGACCACGAAACACGGCCGCTCTCCGCGACGCGTCGAGCGGGAACCCAACCTTTTTTTTTTTCGTGGGGAAATCTTACATAAGACCCACCGCCACCCCTAGGGGAGGGCAGCGGGGGAGTGTCAGATTCCTACTGACCAAAACCCCACGGCGACCTCCTCTGGCGTATGGCAGAGGCTCCGGGACCTGATTGCTATAACTCCAGAGCCTCCCCCGCCATGCGCTGAAAGCGCCCCTCACCGGGGGAGTAACAACTCCCCCAGCCGGCACCAGGGGTCGCACCCGGTGCCGCCTCCATCGCGGGGGAACTGCGTGCAATAGCGGCCGGGCCCCCCAGCACGTACCGCCTGCAGTCCCCGCGCCTCGATCACCCCACACGCTACGGGGAAGAGCAACCTCCGCCTGCCCGCGAGGAAGAGCGGGCGCTGTCCTTCGCTCCGCCGGCTTCCAGTGACACCCCGGGTCCTCGTGCAATGGCGCCCAGACAGGGCGCCCGCGGCCCACCGAGTCGTCCCCCTGTGGGCTACGGTGAGCCGTGGCCGGCCACCCTCCAGGGGGACTACATCGGCTCCGCTGCACACTCCCTGCGGGGGCCAGCGCCACTCCCAGCGTGGGAGGGTGAGGCCACTCTCCGCCCGTAGTCACCCGGCCCCCCAGCGGCGGACGGAGAGGGGCCCCCGATTTGAAACGGGGTCCCCCCCCCCCGGCCCCAGGTCCGACCGGGGTCCGGGCTCATTTCGTCCGGGGCGGGAGGGTACACCGCGACCCCTCCCGCCCCCATGCAACACCCCCGTAAATATATATCTCCCAGGAGGCGGGAGGGCACGCGGGCCCTCCCGCTACACTACCCCGTCCCGCATCCGTCGCGCCGGGGGGGCAAATAGCGAAAGCCGCCGTCGCCCCCCCGCACTCTTTACGGCGGCGGATCCCTGCGGCGTCGTCGCGTCCCACGTGGTCCGTGGAACCTAACCTAACCTAACCTAACCTAACCTAACCTAACCTTTTTTTTTTATATTTTGACAGCAAGAAAATACATTTACGTAAGCGAGGAAGCCGTCGGGTTCGGAGGGGTCTCGGGCAGTGTGGGACTCAATGGTACATACCAAAACAAGTTTCCCTGAGTTGGATCGTTACAGTACCCCAATACCCACTAAAAACTTGCTCCGTATCGGCCACAGATACCTCCGGCAACCCCAGAGGGCTTTAATGGAGAGCATTTTGTGTAGCCACGCTGTTGCTAACACATCGATCGACTCGGACGACCTAAAGGCGTTCAGTCGTCCAAAAACGTCGCGGGTAAGCCCCAGCGCACCTCCGTTTATAACGCAGGGTATTTTGACCGACGGTGATTTCATTTAGCCACAGAAGGTATAGAGTGCGTTGCTGGACACTCTACAGCCGCTGTGCGTACACACCGCCGGAACTGTGCATTATCCTTGCAGAATTATTTTTCCCTACCCGTATGTTTCCGCAGGAGATGTGTAGGATTGAGCTGAGCCGCTTGGTCACCAGAGGCCGCAACACACTTTTGGGCGGGCTAAGCCTCTCGATGGGCGGATCTCAGCCTGGGAGAGGTCGCGAAAACGAAGGAGTGCTCGCATGAATGCGAGAGTGAGGAGAGCCCGAGCCGCCTGGACACCAGCGACCGCTTCACGCATTTGGGTGAGCTAAGCCTTTCGATGGGCGGATTTCGGGCCTGGTATTGGTTACGCGCACTGCGGAATGCACGCATGATATCGAGCGAAAGGAAGACTTGGGTTGCCTGGACACCATCGACCGCAACACACATTTGGGTGAGCTAAATCTCTCGATGGGCGAATTCCGGGCGTGGGAGAGGACGCGAAAAATTTTTCGAACGAAGGAATGCTCATGCGAAAGCACGCGGTAGCGCTCGGAACGCTCGTGTCGTTTGTCACATGCATTCATCCATCCATTCAGTTCATTCAATTCTATATTACATGTGTGTAAGGGCTCCGTAAGCGGAACGCTACGTATAGTGCGGATGCAATCAGAGAACCTAAGGGGAAGAGTAAGAAGGGTCGCGGTTCGCCGAGAGTCGGCCAGCGAGAGGAAGGTTCAGGCCGGCCGGTCTCGATCCACTGCCCGGCAGGTACAGTGAGAGGGAAAGGTCGAGCTCGGGATGCTGTGAAGAGCGAGCGCGAGAGAGGGGATCAAAGAAGAAGCCGCGGGTCGGAATCCGGGAGAGAGCCGAGACGCGAGCGTAATGCGTCCGAGATTAGAGGTCACTGATTTGGGATCGCGCGTCATGTTAATGCGATTTTAATTGAATTTAATTTAATTGATGTAAGGAAATTTAAAATGTAATAAAATTCAAAATTTATCAAAATCTAAAATTTACAGAAAACTAGAATTGATGTTTCGTGTTTGAAGAACCACATTAATATTATAATTAAGAATTCATACGAACCAAAACCTTGAATTTTAAATTTGCCATGAAAATTAATTTTAAAGGTAATTAAATACAATTTTCGCGAAAAAAAGTTGGTGCAGATTGCTTTCAAAATTAATTATCAGAGAGAGAGGTAGATGTATGGAAAATGTAGCATGTATTAAAATTGGATTTTCGAAATTTGAATTTTAGATTAGGCACGAAAGCTAGCAGCTTTAAGCGTCTCGTTGGGCGGGTGGGAGGCGCGTACTGACGGGTGATGAACGGATTACGTCACCCGCTCGGAGGTAGCGGCCGAAACTGGGTCAATGGGTCAGCCGTCGGTCGGCGTCTAAAGGGGGTGCGAACGAACCGTGTTCGTGTACAAAGGGTCCGATATTGCCGATCTGAAGGGGCTTCGCGCGCGATTCCTTTTTAGTCGCCTTTTACGACAAGCCAAGGAGGCTGGAGACGTATTCTGTAACCCCCCGCCTCCAGGGGAGGATGGGATGTAGTCTTCCACAGTAAATGTGTTAGAGCTAGAAGTTTCCAGGATTTAAGATTAGTGACAAATTAAGCTTTATGATTTGGGGTTGTGAAATTGTGTTGATGTTAGACTTGAGATCCAGGAGGAGTTCTGGATTTGGATTTTAAATTGAATTTAAATTGAGGGTAGAGTTGATCGCGGGAATCGTAGTCTAAAAGTAATTAAATATAATTTGTGCGGATGCGATGTAGATGAATAAATGCTCGTTATCTTAGAATTAAAGTTATGGGGAGGCTAAAATGGGTGATCAAGGAGAAGAATTGTACTTGAAATTATGGGGTTCTGAGAATCTTGAATTAAGATAACATAACACATAGAAACTGAAAGTTCAAAAGTAAAAGCAGATGTGTACAGTAAGAATGGGTGTGGATCCTGAGCAGAATGTAAAAGGTGAAAATAGTGGAGAAATAAAAACATAAATAAAGAAATAAATGGAGGAATAGGGAAAAAGGACGGTAGAGAACAACGAAAAACAGCCAGAAACAGTTGTAAGCGGAAAGTTTGTAAAGCGCCATACGGTACATTTGGAGTTAAGCTGTACCAGGTGTCGAGTAGAGTAGGCGATAAAGTAGGTGATGGGTAATAAACGGGCAATGAGGAGCAAGGCGCTAAAGGAGGCGACGTAGGGTAAAAGCGGTGCGAGTTCGCAAGGAATAATAGAGTAATAGAGTGAAAGTACAGTGAAGCAGTAAAGCAGAGTAAGGCAGTAGCATAAACTAGGGGGCCTGCTCGAGCGACCAGAAGGAGACAAAGGAGAATGGAAACAATAAGGAAAATAAAGAAGTCGGAGTTTTATTGTTCACGTGAAGCGTAGCTGACAAAAAATAAATATGCAGGGGCACGCTGACGGGCGCGGGAGTCATGTCGGAAAAGTACCCGTGCCTGACTATCAAGGTGTAGTGGGTGTGTAGGAGATGCCGCATGGAGGGAGCTACATATTCGCGTACAGCAGGAGGATCCAAAAAAATAGAGTAGATAGGGTCATGGTTCGTCGAGAGTCGGCCAGCAAGAGGAAGAATCGGGTCGATCGATCTCGCTCCACTGCCCAGCAGGAACAAAGCAAGAGGGAAAGATCAAGCACGGGATGCCGCAAAGAACGAGCGCCGGGGGGGGGGAGATCAGAGAAGAAGCCGCGAGTCGGGATCCGGAGGAGAGCCGAGACGCGAGCATAATGCCTCCGAGATTAGAGGGCGCTAATTGGAGATCGTACGCCGCAGAAAATGCCATTTAAATTAAATTTGATTAAATTGATTAAGATGTAATTTGAAAAATGTAATAGAGTTCAAAGTTCAACAAAATCTAAAATTGGCAGGGAACTAGAATTGGTGATCCGCAGTTGAAGACCGCGACAATATTATAATTGAGAGTTGATACGGGTCAAACCTTGAATTTTAAACTTATCATTAATTGCGGAGGTAATTAGATACAATTTCCGGGAGAGAAAGTTGGTGCGGATTGTCTTCAAAATTTGTTTCCAGAGAGAGAAGTAGGTGTTCGGAAAAAGGAGCATATCTTAGAATTGTGTTATCAAGATTGGAATTTAAGATTAGACGTGAGATCTAGAAGTATTAGGGCGCCTCGTCAGGCGGGTGAGAGGCACGTACAAGCAGGTGATGAGCGGATTACGTCACCCACTCGCAGGTAGCGGCCGGAACCGGGTCTACGAGTCACCCATCGGCCGGTGTCCGAAGGGATACGAACGGGCCTCGTCCGTGCATGTCGGCTTGTTGCTGCCTATCTAGAGGGGCTAAACGCGTGGTGCCTTTTAAGTAGCCTTTGATGAGAGGCTAGGGAGGCTGGAGACGTATTCTGCAACCCCCGCCTCCAGGGGAGACTTGATTCTATACTTCCACAGCAAATAGGATCTGATATAATCGAAAGTCTGGTCTATGCTTTATTAAGTAAACACCCTTGTCCGTTATTGATCAGTGAGTGCAATTGATTTAATTGTAATTTATTCACGTTATTAATGTTGACTTGATTAGGTCCTTTCATCGAAGGCTTTGTTGAAGAAGACCACGAGACACCTGCTTCGATTGAGGGGAAGCGAGAAAGCGAGGGGAGTGTGCCGAAGCGCGTGTCTCGAAAGCGGGGCTCAAGGATGAGGGACTACCCCTCGCAGGTTCCCCCAGCCACAACGATTGCCGGCCGCTCTGGATATAAATTGGGGCACCTCGTAGGGGCCTTCATTTAGTACATTTCTAACTGGGGAAGTCGCTAGTTCGCGCTGTTTGTGGTGCTCCGAATCGAAGCTTGGAGCAATACGCGTGTGTCGATACGTGCGCCGTGGTGCAGTGAGGGGTTATTGTGCATAACTAAGCGCAGCATATCAGCACAGCACACCACAGCACATTGCTCATCCTCGCAGCGAAAAGGACCCGCTGTTGCCGACAACGCCCACGCGCCAACGCGTCTATAGCAGAGGCGGGTGAAGAAGAAGAGGAAGGAGGAGTAAAACAGAGGAAGAGTGACGCAGCCGATCACTATCAGTCATCCTACGACAAGCATCGCTGAGTAAGTAAGTATTGAGAGATCATTTGTCGATTAACGTTTATCGCACCATCCTTGTTTGTTCAGCCTGCCCGTTACTATTGTTGCTGATGTTGGTGTTAGTTCCGCTGCCGTTGCTCCTATTAATACGTAGCTGGTTAGTCCTTGATTTTCCGAATTCCGACTGAAAATAGCTGTTCGGTTTGCCGGTGTCCTGATACTAATTACTTAGTTCTATCCTTACTCTTGCTGATGTTGATTGAATTAGTTCGATCTTGACTAGCTTAATTAATTAAATATATTCAGTTAAATCCTGGCTTGGCTTGACTTCGCTTCACGTTGTCGAGTGGTTCCATGACTTGTTTCTAAGTCGGGTCAGGCCAGCCCGCTGTCGCGCTTCATCCTTGGATTGGGTTGCGTGAGTTGAATGAAGTTAATAGGGCTGGGCAGAGAGGGAGGGCGATGCACGCAGATTGATGCGAGTCAGTTGAAACAATCCCTTCCGTGCTACAGTTGTTCCGTTTTCTCCCCCTCTTTCTCCCTTTCTTTTTCCCTTCCCTTTTTCCTACCTTTCTCTTATTCTCTTTCCCTTCCTTTCTTTTCCCCCTTTTGATTCAGATTTAAGTTATAGATCATAAGTCATTTGCTTCGCTTTCCGAACCCATGTTGTGGTTTAGGATCCTTGTACCGTGAGGGTCATAACCGGGGTTGTCATTGCCGTTACAAGTCGCAGTAAGTGTTGATCACTGCCATGTCAGTTCAGTTCGACTTAAATGTAGATCCTTGTACTTAAGGGTGCCCGTTTCCTTTTGTTCCGATAGCTACGTTACTGTGCTGCTAAATCTCCGAGCCGAAGAAGAAAGAGAAGAGGAAAACATGTCTGCGTTCAGCGTACTGTAGATCAATTTAAACAGATGCCGCGCGGCACAGGATCTCTTGTGGCAGGCCGTGAACGAGTTTCGCGCGGATATAGTCGTCATCAGTGAGCCGTTTAATCCTGATCCGAATTGGCATCAGGGCAGGAGCAGCTCAGACTGCGTGTGGTATACGAGCCGTCCTAGCTGCGACATGGGGGTGACTAGAAAGGTGTTTGAGACAGACGGATGCGTGGCATTGGAGACTCGCGAGTTTGTGATAGTGAGTTGTTACTTCTCACCATCACTGACTATAGAAAGCTTTGAAGGTCAATTACGGGGTCTTGCGACATGTCTGTCAAGTGTTAGGAAACCGATTATAATCGCCGGGGATTTCAATGCCCGCTCTCCGCACTGGGGATCAGATCGCGTAGATTCACGCGGTCACCGTATGATGGATTTGATCGAGCAAGCAGGGCTGATGCCCGTGGCAAGTCAAGGAGGCCCGTCATTCGAGCGTGGTGGCGTGGGTTCTCGAATCGATGCCCTTGCGTGTAGCCGCAGCCTCCACGGTCGAATATCTAGGTCCACAGTGTCCACGCGCTATTCGGGGTCGGATCACCGCTATTTTATTCATCGATTTAAAGCGAGACCAGAGGCTATTGGTTCGCCCGAGAATTCTCTTTGGGAGGCGAGACTAGGTCGCCCGGACATGGAGGCGTGGAGGGAAATAGTGGAGATCCAACAGTTCAACGTAGTCAAGAGAGAGGAGCTGCAGCAGCCGGTCCATCGGAACAGTCCGCGCTACCGCCGCTGTGCACCGTGGCCGAAATTGATGAAGTGATTAAGGAATTAGAGACGCTCTTTCAGTCAACCCGTCCACCATTGCCGACCCGCAAGAGGAGGAAAATACAAAATGTACCATGCTGGGGCCAGGAGATAGCAGATCTTTGTCTCCAAGCAAAGCGTCTCCGCCACCACTGGCAGAAGGTGGCTCGCCGGAGCCCGACGGCAGCACGACAGCAGGCACACCCGTATCGCATGGAGATGCTGGAAAGCCGACGTGCCTTATCCTTGGCATTGCGTCGAGATAAAGAGGCATCGTGGAGTGAGATGGTCTCGACTATCGAAGAAGATCCGTGGGGGAAACCCTACAAGGCGGTCATGAATCGTCTGAAGGGGAAGTCGCCCCTGGTTCGCCTCAACCGAGAGGAGTTCCACGCAACGGTGTCCGAACTTTTCGTGGTGGAGCAGAAGCGACAAGAAGAGGCTGCTATCCCAAGGGGTAGTGCAGCAGAAGAAGAGGAGGAAGACGAAGCAAGAGGAGAAGAAGCAGCGCAGGCTTCATTGATCTGGCCTCGTCAGGAAGGAGCGTCAACGTCGTCGGCATCCAACGCACGCGAGATCGCGGGGGTAGCCGCAGGGTCAAGCGCTGTTCCTCCTAACACCAGAAAGAGATGCTGAAGCCCAGGGGAGGGCACCTCGCGCCAGGGGGACGTGTTCACGAACGAAGATGTGAGGTACGCAATGGGGATGTTGAAGAAAGGAAAAGCTCCGGGTCCAGATGAAATCCCTGGCGAGGCCGTTCACGTTCTGCGTAACACTGCATCCGGCTGGGTTTGTGCCCATTTCAATTCCTGTCTGAGGCTAGGATACTTTCCAAGGGCTTGGAAAGTAGGGCGTCTGGCTTTAATACCGAAGGCCAGGAAAGTCTGTAATTCTCTTTCCGACCTTCGACCGCTTTGCATGCTGTCAGACATGGGGAAGTGTTTCGAATATGCTTTGCGCGTGTTAATGCTAGAAGCGATTCGCCTGTCTGGAGGGCTGTCGGTGCGTCAACTTGGGTTCACGGAGGGCAGATCAACTCATCAGGCGATGAAGGTGGTCATGTCGGAGTGGGATCGTGCGCGCAGAGGGCGAAATCACTGTCTGCTAATTACCCTAGATGTGAAAAATGCATTTAATACATTGCGTTGGGACCGCATCCTGGCTGCAGCCGAACGCCGTGGGTTTCCGCCGATAATAATGGACATGTACGTAGCTATTTAAGCGGGCGAAGAGTGGGAACCCGGACGCCAAGCGGTGAGTGGGTGGAAGCAGCTGTATTTGGTGGGGTGCCACAAGGATCAGTGTTGGGACCACTGTTGTGGAACCTATCGTACGACGGGCTGCTGGAGGTGCTGCTGCCACCAGGCGTGACAACCGTGGGTTTCGCGGATGATATGGCGCTGCTTATAGTCGCCCGATCATTAGACAGAGTGCGCGTGCTGGCAGAACATACCTTACGTGTGGTGGGAGCGTGGTACGAGAGAGAGAGACTGGTTCTCGCGAAAGAGAAAACTGAAGCAGTGCTCTTAACTGGGCGGCGCGTACTCGACGGACTTGTACTATCGTAGGAGGCCGCGATAATCATCGTACATTCGGGAGAGAGCGTCTGGCACGACGTTGTGGGTTCCCCTCCGGTGGACGATTTTCATCGGCTGGCCTTGAAGGGTCAAGGCCCACCGGGTCAATCGTCCAGTAGGGTCCTTAAGGTGGTGAAGCCACCGGAGACTATTGTGGTCCGTCACCACGGTGATTTCCGACCCTTCAATATAGGGGCGGAATTTTTGGGTCGCCCACACGACGGCCAGACACTCCCTTTCCGTTACGGAGTAGTTCCTCTCCGCGCGAGTGAGGGAACGGCTATTGGGTGTTCTTCACCGTCTACGGTCTGGACGAGAACTGCCCCGACAGCCGTATCGCTAGCGTCGGTTTGAAGGGAAAAGGGAAGGGTAAAATCGGGACGAGCCAGGACGGGAGTTTTGGTGCGGGCCATTTTCAAGGTTTCAAAAGCGGATGCTTGCTCAGGACCCCACTCCCAAGCAACATCTTTTTGTAGGAGACGGGTAAGGGGAGTTTGGTCTTTGGAAACATCTTTTAAAAATCGGGAATACCATTTTACCATGCCCAGGAAGCGTCGGAGTTGTTTAAGGGTAGTGGATGGAGGGTAGGAAAGGATGGGTTCTATTTTCTCTGGATCGGCAATCATACCGTCCTTATTTATTAAAAAGCCGAGATATCGGACCACGGAACAACAAAATTCGCTTTTTTCACGGTTTATTTCTAAATTCGCCTCTCGTAGTCTGGTCAAAACTTTCGCGAGTCATTCTAAGTGTTCCTCGTACGTGTCGGTCGCGATTACCACGTCGTCTAAATACGCGAAGATGTGTAGCTCCCAATCGGGAGTGATCAACTTGTCCATGATGCGTTGGAAGGTCGCGGGGGCGTTGGTGAGGCCGTAGGGCATACGGGTAAATTGGAAAAGGCCTCTACCGGGAACTGCAAACGCGGTGATTTCTTTACTGGCGGGATCAAGGGGGACTTGGAAATATGCTTGGCTAAGGTCTAATTTGGAAATATAACGAGCAGTTCGGAGACTGTCGAGGATACGATCCATGCTTGGGAGAGGATAGGCGTCTTTTTTAGTGACTTTATTAACGTCACGGTAGTCTATACAAAATCTGTAGGAGCCGTTGGGTTTGTGGATTAGGACGGGTCGACTACACCAGGCACTAGAGGAGGGTTCGATTATACCGGATTGGAGCATTGAATCTACTTCTTTTTGCGCAGCTTCTAAAACACGGGGAGCCGTTGGTTAATAGAAGGGTGGCTTTGAACATCAATAGAATGTGTAACAAGAGGAGTGGTTCCTAAGGTAGAGGATGGGGGTGGGATGAGGCGATTAAGAAGGGTTTGAATTCCCGAGATTTCCTCGGGGGTTGCTTCGGAAAGTCCGGCGCAAGCGGGGTCCATGGGAAAGGGATCGGGTGAGGATTCAGGGTAGAAGGGGTGAAGAGGTCCGTTCGGAGTCCGCCACGTCCTTAGATCTCCGTCTATGGTAATTCCAAACCGGGCGATAAAATCCATCCCTAGGACTACCTCATACCCCAATGACTCGCTTGCGCGGAGGGGGAGGTTGTGGATTTCCTCATCGACCTGGATCGCGACGATGAGCTCTCCGAGGATTCTCTCTTTTATGTTGTTGGCTAGGATCATGCAGGCTTGGGAAGGGTTTAAATGGAGTCTGAATAATTGTGCGATTTTTGGACCTGCATAGGAATGGGTTGCGCCGGTATCAAGGAGGGCTTGGAAGATATATTTACCGTGCTGCAAGGGGAGGAAAATGCGATTATCGCCGGGATAGGGTTCTGTACGGGACTCTACTAAAGGGGATTTCCTTGGAGTTGGAATCGGTGCGGTTGAAGGAGTTTTCGGGGGTTTCTGGACGCGGGATTTGGGGGGTTGGATCGGGTTTTTCGGGGAGGTCGCATCGACCCTTACCGCCGACCTCCGTAGGCGTTTCTCGACAAACAATTCGGGCATTCTGGTGCGATGACGTCGAACTTGCCGCACCGGAAGCAAAACTTCCTCCTCGGCTGCTGGCAGGCGCCGAACCAGTGCCCCGCTTGACCGCAGTTCCAACATTGGCCGGGAAGGGAGGATTGGGTTGGGAGGTTGGGGTGGTGGTTGAGGCCAGGGTAGCGGGGTTGGGAATGTAAGGTTGGGGGCGTATTTCGGGAAGGGATCGGTAGGAGGTTTCAGAAGTGGGTGGATCGGCCGTTTCAGGCTCAGGATCCTCCGGTTGGCGGGGAGGAGGATCGGCGGTGGGATGTGGAGGGGAATCATCGACAGCCGGGGTCTCCCATGCCGTAAAAAGAGTAAATGGCAGGCGATCCCCGGCTGTGTCGAGCGTGACATCCCATGGCGCGGTATTCGGGCCGAGTACTCGCCGTATTTCCGCGCGAACGTACCGGTCCTGGAGATCCTGTAACTTTCCCCGTATATTCAACCGCGCGTGATCCATGAGCTGTATCAGCTCCACCACGTCAAAATTACAAACGCGCTCTCTTATTACCCGTGCCTCCTCCGAATCCATTTTCGCGATTTTTTTTTACGCGTTCCCGGCGGCAACGATACCAAAAAAACTGGGGAAAAACAAAAAGGATTTAAAGGATCCTGAAAGAAAAGAGGGCTACAATCGCAAAAAAAAATAAAGCAATTCGACACAACGATATCCGGTTTTATTGGTAGTTTTGCCTGGAAAACCCAAGGATCGGTCTTCAGTAATCGGTGCTGGAAAAAAGGGGCGAAAGAAAAAGAGAAAGATCTGAAATCGAAAAGGCTCGATAGAGTGCTCACGGTCGGCGAAAGCACGGCCGGGCCCTCGATATCGGCAAATCGCGAACAAAGTTTTGAATTTGGGAGGGTACACAATAGAAATAGATTTCGACACAGATAACAATACCGTTCCACTAATTTCAATAACGAGGACGGTTCGGTCGAAAACGGCGTACGTCGGTGACTCACTGTTTATCGTCCGTTAGGACGTTAACGGATCGGATTTCAAACCCACGCCGCGTTCGACCGGCGACACTCGACAAAAAAAACAACAACAGGAGGCTCTCGGCAACGGGTACCTTCCGCGTCGGTTTCGAGATCTTTCGAATTTTAACGGTCTTAATACAAATTTTTCCTCTACGCAAAAGTTTTTGAACAAAAATTTTCCAGGCCCCACGTTGGGCGCCAAATTTGTGACCCTTTCGGGGGTTCACCTTGGTGTGATGTTCGGTAATAGCAGACTCTTTCATAGTCAAATGTGCCGGGTATGTGAGAAGGCAGTGAAAGTAGCGCAGCACATCTCGTGGCTGCTACCGAATCCACGAGGATGCGGTCCGAAACCGCGTTTGTTGTATTACCGAGTGCTAGAATCTATAGTTTTGTATGCGTCTCCGGTATGGAGCGAGGCGGTGGAGTACGGATGTGTGAAACAGCGATTGACATCGACACAGCGGTTGGGGTTACTGCGCGTGACATGCGCGTATCGTACCGTTTCATCAGAGACATTGTGCGCGCTGTCAGGTTGCATGCCGCGGGACTTGTTCATAAGGGCCACGGCCGCTTTGTATGGGTACGAGGAGGCGGAGGACCCGGAAGAGCGCGTGAATCTGCCGCAGGTGGTGCAATATGACACCTTTGATCGCTGGCAAACTCGATGGACAACCTCGGAGAGCGGCGCCTGGACTCGCAGGCAGATTCCCAACATCGAGGCGTGGGTGGAGAGCAATGGAGCACGTTACCTAACCTATAATCTGGCGCAGGTGATGACAGGTCACGGATGCTTTGCTCATTATCTCCATCGGATAGGAAGAAGTCCGTTCCCGAGCTGCTGGTTTTGCGATCCTCCAGTGGACGATGATGCGTGCCACACAGTGTTTGTGTGTGATCGTTGGGCAGTGCAACGAACACTTCTATACCTGGAGGTAGGGGAGCTGACTCCAGAGCCGTTTTCAAGCTGTCTTCTGGATAGACGAAGGCGACGCTCTCTTATATCGTTTGTAACCGAGGTGATGACCAAAAAGGAGAGTGTGGAGAGAGCAAGAGAACGCGCATGGTTAATGGTGCCTCGTCGAGTCCGCCGGCGAGGCTCCCGTCACTCCCGCGGCACACGCGTATCCCGGGCGAGGGGTGGCCGCGGGCGCCGGTGAGGCCAGACCGGCGAAATTAATGGCATTAGTGAGGGCAAGCCAAACGCACGCACGTACTCAACCCGACCACCTCATTATGTTTGCGAGTATGTGAGTTAAGTATGTGAGTTTAGTATGTGTATTATTGTATCTGCGAGTTTATGTGTGAATTTATATGTCAAGTAAACATTTGTAAGGGAAGGTAAGGAGTTACGTAGAATGTTATTAATAAATGGACGCCTTGCAGGCATTATTGCTTGATCATAACTTAATGTTTGTGTTTACCCAGTCCAGTAATAGGAATGCTGTACTCGTGTCATAAAATAGGGCACATACACAGAAGTTCGAAGGTATGGTTCACTCATTGAGTTGATCATTACCGGCACAATCGATGCCAAGTATATTATTCGCGTGTCTGGAAAATTGAGGCGAAGTCGTACTCGTGAGGCCACGCTGAGCGAGAGCAGGGAGGAAGGGGAGCCGCGAAGGAGCACTTCCGCACGGGCAACTTGCCAAGCCACACAAAATCCGACTTAAAAATTTAATGGGTGCAGCATGCAGGCCAGGCAGTCCGAAGCCGGGTTAACGAGTTCCGTCACCTTTGGCAAATAGCAGTTGGGAAGGGCCCACACGGGGAGTACGGTAAGGAAAATCAACCGCGGATCAGAGTCCGGGAGAGGGTTCGAGACGCGAGCTTAATACGCCTGAAACTCGAGGTCATCAATTGAAAATCATGTTGTGCAAACTGCAATTATGATTAAATTGATGAAACGCAATCTTGAAATAGTCAAAAATTCTAAAGTTGACAAGGAACCAGGGTCAATGATTCGTAGTTGAAGGACTATGTTAGTATTATGATTGAGGATTGAGAAGAGTCGTAGATTTGAATTAACTTATCATAAGAATAAAATTAAGAGGCAATTAATACAGTCCCGCGAAGGCAATTGATGCGAATCTTTCTCAAAATGAAGCGTTGCCAGGGAGATAGGTAGGTATTCGAACAATGAAGCATGTATTAGAGTTGAGTTTTCATGATTGGATTTAAAATTAGGCGTGAGAGCTAGAAGTCTTAAGCGTCTCGTTAAGCGGGTGAAAGGCGCGCACCGACGGGCGATGAGCGTATTAAGTCGCCCACTCGCACGTAATGTCCAGAACTAAGTCGATGAGACGACCATCGGCCGATGTAAGAAGAACTGCAAGCGAGCCGCGTCCGTGTATGAAGGCCTGAAGGCGCCAATCTGGAGAGACTCCGCGCGAGGTCCCTTTTTAGTCGCCTTTTACGACAAGTCAGGGAGGCTGGAGACGTATTCTGTAACCCCCGCCGCCAGGGGAAATTCAATTCCATATTTCAAATCATAGCCCAGCAAAGAACCAGGACACGAACGTGATGAGCCTGGAGTTTGAGGTTGCCGATTGACAGTCGTGCAGCGCTGGAAATGCAATTATATTTAGGTTGATAGAATGTAGTATGCATATAAGAGTATGTTATAGTTTAACATTTCCAAATTAAGGACAACAGGGAGCTAGAGTTGATAATTCATAATTATGAATCTATACTAGTGATTAGAAGTTGAGAGGGATTCGTAAATTGAGTTTTGTATTAACGTGGGAGTTGAAGCTAAGGGGCCATAAATGTAAGTTCACAAAATAGGCTGCTGATCACTATTTCAGGATTTAGGATCAGCAGAATGCGAACAGAATGCTAGAAACGATGTTCGCAGAGTGAAAGGTTACATTAGAGTTATGAGAGGTTTCGTACTCTGGTTTTAGGTACATATGTGAGCTAGAAATTAGATTTAAGATTGGATAGATTCAACCGTTGATGAGCTGGTAATCGCAGTTGGTTATTTCCCTAGCTGCTTGCCCAAGCAGTTGCACAATTGAAGTTAGAGTATAATTGAGACTTCAGCAGGTCAGAGATCACCCGAACCGCGTGGGCCACTCGTTGGAGGCGAAGCGCCTCATCGAGAGATGGGAGAAACATGCGGACGAGCGGCGAGCGAATTCCGCCGCCCGCGTGCGGGTGATGATAAAAACAGGTCAGTGGATCAGCCATCAGTCAACGTCCAAGGAGTGTGGCCAAGTCGCGCCCATGCACGTGAAACCCGCCGTTAGCTATAATAAGGACTTCGCGCGCGACCCCTTTTGCTTCATTTTTAACGACGTCGGGCCAAGGAAGCTGGGGACGGGTTCTACAATCCCCGCCTCCAAAGGGAGTTTAATTCAATTAATACAGTTCTCTACTTTGCTAGTTGGTCGGACAGACGAGCCATAGTGCCACAGGAGATATAAGAGATATGAAAGAAGCATTCATAGATTTAGGATATACGTGGTTACATGAGGGTTTAGCACAATCGTTTGCATATTTCTGACAGAGAGCCCGATACTTGGTGAGCAGACGACAGCTTCCAGAAGCCATCGCCGGTTTGTAATTAACAGAGAGCAAACTATGTTTGAATTTGGTTATGCAATTGTGTTTGCGTTTGATTAGTTTATAATGTATGAAGCTGAAATTGAGATTAGGGTTGAGGCTGGGATTGAAATTAAAATTTCCTGGTTCAAACTTACCCTTCCTTCGGTTATTTGTGCGGGAGTGACATACCATTATGACAACCGTGGGCGGCTCGCAATGTGTGTTGCAGTTGCCCTTTCGTAAGACAGGCTGAGAAGGTGTCAAACTTGATTGATATGCCAAATCAGGGTTGATTAGCCGTCCAGATAAAAGGCAGCATGAACAATGGCAGCAGTGCACGTAACCTTCCTTTGGTTCTCTCAAAACCTCACGTCACAGTTCTCATCTCGTGAGTCGGGTTGGGTAGATGTCAATTTAGATTTGGTGAGGCAGATCAGGGTGGACCAGTCGCCAAGATAAGGAGGCTGCATCAGCAATGCCCATACACTCGAGGTCCTCGATGAATGTACGTCGCAGCCACGAAATAGAACCGCAAAGCACGCTTGCAGTAAAACATTAGTGAAGCGAGCTCGTATCACTGGTACACTTCCGTAACACTAGATAGAACCGCACAGATTACGGGGAGACACAAAAAGAACGCGCACACACATGCACCAAAGAAGATAACCTAGCACTTAGTATCCACATAGTCGTGAGGCGCCGCGAAGCACAGCAAGGGCCGCAAAGGTCGCGAAATCGTAGGAATTACTGATGTTGCAAAACCGAAGAAAAACCGAAGAAGTTGTAGAAAAATCAAGGAAACAAAGAACGATGCAACCCGCAGCGCCAGATGCCTGGCAGGCCACGGGACCCCCGAACGACACGTCCGACCAGCTCGGCAGCCAGCACGAGACTCCAACCTTTTCTTTTTTTTTTTGTGGGGTTAATGGAAGAAGAAAATGCATTTATGCACGCGCTGGCTACCCCTGTTCGCACTATTCGGCTAGAAGAGACCAGGGCAGTGTGGGACTCGTATCCCCAGAAGGGGGGCCTGGCACCCATTGTTTGGGGCAAACCCAAAGAGGCAACCCAGAAGGGGCAACCTGATAGCCTTACCCTAAAGGGTGGGCTCAAAAGATAGGGTCACAGCCCAGAAGGGGCGACCCGGCGGTACCCAGAAGGGGTGTCCGCGGCCTGATACACTACCCACTAAAAACCCCTCCCCTGACGTAGCCCGCCGGAACCGTTTCATCCTTTGAGGATATCCCACATGAACACAGCGATAGCCGCAGCGGCGCTTCGGCTCCCTAGCTTTCATGACGCTTTCGTCCACCCTCAATCCGCCATGCGCATATCAAGCTATAAGGGATTGAGGATCCACGCCGCTACACCTCCGATCACGCGGTAGGACATTTTCAACCTGTACGATAAGGCACAGGATTTTTCTTCGACTACGACCAGGAACCGGAGGTACCCACTCAACGGTTGGCCGTGCCTGTGTTCACCTGCCTGGCACTTGCCAGGACAGGAGCTTCTTCTTCGACCACCGCCAGGACCGGGACATCTTGCCTCCCGTTGACCGTGCCATGTCTTGGTCCACCTTGTAGGATGCTGGAGATGTGCATTTTCCCTGAGGTCATCTCTCCCACCTGACCCCTGCCGGGACAGGCCATTTTTCTTCAGCACAGCCAGGTCCCGGGGCGAGTCCTTTCCCCGGTTGACTGTGCCACGTCTTCGTAGGCTGCAATCCTCGATGACCTGCTCCACGCACACTCGTACACACTCGCACATTCTCACAAGATCTCAAGCACACAAAATAAATGATTAAGTATATTAATAAATGAATGCTCACCCGTGTTCTGGTTCACTCCTTCAGAGCGTCCTCTTCTCACTGCAGCGCCCCAACCACGACTGTCCTCTTCGCTGTCTTCCATCTTCACGCCCCCCTTTTAGTCGCCTCTTACGACAGGCAGGGGTTATCGTGGCTGTATTCTAAACCCCCCAGCCACAGGGGTGACGAGACTCCAACCTAACCTAACCTAACCTAACCATTTTTTTTTCGTGGGAAAATCTTGCATAAGACCCCCGGCGCCCCTGGGGGAGGGCAGCGGGGGAGTGTCAGATTCCTACTGACTAAAACCCCACGGCGACCTCCTCTGGCGTATGGCAGAGGCTCCGGGACCTGATTACTATAACTCCGGAGCCTCCCCCGCCGTGCGCTGAAGGCGCACCTCACCGGGGATGTAACAACTCCCCCAGCCGGCACCAGTGGTCGCACCCGATGCCGGCTCCATCGCGGGAGAACTGCGTGCAATGGCGGCCGGGCCCCCCAGCCCGTACCGCCTGCAGTCCCCGCGCCTCGATCTCCTCACAGGCTACGGGGAGGAGCAACCCCCCGCCCGCCCGCGAGGAAGATCAGGCGCAGCACTTCGCTCCGCCGGCTTCCGGTGCCGGCTACACCCCGGGTCCGCGTGCAATGGCGCCCACACAGGGGGCCCAAACAGGGCGCCTGCGGCCCGCCGAGTCGTCCCCCTGTGGGCTGCGGTGAGCCGTGGCCGGCCACCCTCCAGGGGGACTCCCTCGGCTCCGCTGCACCCCCTCTGCGGGGGCCAGCGCCACTCCCAACGTGGGAGGGAAATCGCCAGTCTCCGCCCGGAGTCACCCGGCCCCCCCGAGGCGGACGGAGAGGGGCCCCCGATTGAGAACGGGTTCCCCACCCGCACGCCCCCGAGTCCGACCGGGGTCCGGGCTCATTTCGTCCGGGGCGGGAGGGTACACCGCGACCCCTCCCACCCCCACAAGAAACACCCCCCGTAAAATCTCTCCTGGAGGCGGGAGGGCACACGGGCCCTCCCGCTACACTACCCCGTCCCGCATCCGTCGCGCCGGGGGGGCAAACAGCGAAAGCACAGCTGCGCTGGAAGTGGCACTTACAGCTGGGAATAGTGAATACAGCTTAGAATAGTGCAGAGTTACCTCAAAGAAAGGGGCCACAGTGTTTCTTCTTCCTCACCTAATCGGTAAGACGTTCGTTTTGAACGGCTGTTTATAGTCGTTTGGAGCGATGACGCTGGCGGATTTTGTTGTCTTGCAAGGCCCCAATATGGATCTCTCTTCTTTTCTCTGAATCGATGCATGCTGCCCAGTTGCCTGGTTGTTGGAAAGTCCCTGTACGAGAGTGCATACAAGCCTGTTTATTTACGGCCGGATTTGCGCGCGTGGCGGAAACTTGGATGCTTGCGAGGCGTGCTTTGATTTATCCTTATACATCTTTCGGTGTAAATTTTTATTCCTTTTGCATTTGTATGGACGCAATCGCTTACAATTTACAATTGGCAATTTACAATTTGCAATCTATGTGTTCAAAAGTGTTCGAGATTGTAAGGAGGTCTTGAGCTTGCGATTGAGAACCGGTTCGGAATGTAGGATCGGCAGTGAGACGGCAATTGAGAATGAATGCACTTGAGATTGCACAAAACAAACAATGTATATTTACAGGCACAAATACACTATGTACAGTATTTACAATAAATTGTGCGTTGCACGAATTTATGATAATCGTAGATCGTGAAGATTCTCCCGCGTCGCGGAGAATTTGCGATTGAGATTGCGCTGTATTAAAACCACGTGTTGGTTCAACACGTGGTCACCACGAAATTCTACTAATTTCGTGGATTTGCACGAACTAGATTAACCGCGAGTTCGTGTTGGCCGTCGGCACAGAATTCGCGTTGCGATGCTGAGTTCTTTAGAATCGAAATTCGTTAACTGCACTAGAAATTTTTGGAATCAGTACTGCACGTGTTTACCGTAACGATACAAAACCGTAATGGCCGAACCACCGGCTTCGTCGTAGCAAGAGCCGTTGGCTTCTTCCCGGTGACGTCCAGCTCGGTGATTGGTCAGCCTGACCGGCATCCAAGGTGGCTGCCGGTCGCGCTGAGGAGTGCTGCCGCGGTTCGTGTGGCGACGGTTGAAATCAACGCATTTTCGAACACTATGACTTATAACCGTATAATCTATAATTTATAAAGTAGGGGGGATTGAGCCAATAAAGCCTACGGTTATATTTAGTTGGAATATAACTCATTTGCTGTATTTATTATTTTACATTATATTACATTTCATTACATTACATTACATTATGTCGGCTATGTATGTCGGTTGTGTTGGTTACGTATGTTGCGCGTTACACACTTTCCGTAGTTCCCAATTTGTGAATATCCTTAGCTGTTTTATCTGCATTCTGTTTACGTACATTCATTCATTTATTATTCATTCATTCCTTCATTTTGATGTTGATTGATTAAAGCTATACATTGATCTGATTCGATTTTTCTTGATTTATTGATTCATTTCTATATTTTCATATTTCATTTCTGCTAGTTGCCTGTTACCATGATTTATTCTAGATTCATTGATTTATTATTTTATTTTACTAACTAATATTATTTGACCGAGAGTTGTTTTTATTGGGCTCACGGGACTTTCCTGATCGCATGCGTTGTTGACGTTGTTTGACTTTACTGGTTGATTTTGTCTAAGTTAAACGTTTTATTCTATTTATTCATTCGGCCCTTCGTTCTGTGGCGATTCCTGATTCCGTTGATTCTGTTGTTCTGTTGTTTTGTATAATCTGTTTTCTGCGGCGCGATATGTAGTAATACAGTGTGTCCTGCAATTTGCGCAATCTGTGGATCTTATTCGGGTTGATTCGATTGATTTCATTTTATTATTCCTTATTGTTTGTAATTTGTAATTTATATGTAATTTATATTTATTTCATTCCACCCTATTACAAACGTATGATTCATATTTATATATAATAAATAACCGTAGTATTAATTTTACTAACTGATTTATCCTCCATCTTGATCTGTCTGGAAGCTTGATTTGATGTTCGTGTGCTGTAAAGTACTGTGCTGTAAAATAAGATGTATCATATATCCTTCAGCAATTTAGATATGAATGACGTGTAACGACATTGGTTTATTGGTTTATTGGTTTATTGGTTTATTGTGCGCTGTTCACTATTCACTATCCTTATTCTTTTCTTATTTTTATTCTTGGTCACTTGACATGTTTCAGTGACTTCTTCTTCAATTGAGTGTTACGTTTTACGTTCCATGTTCCTATAATATTATTCACTGCTCTTTTGTAGCTCTTCGTACCCGCCCTCAGGATAATGGTTCGCATACTATGTTTAATTCAATTCTAGTGCAGCTGTGACAGTTGTGAATCTGTGTATTTTGAATACTTACGATACTTTATGCAATCTTTTGTACATTAATTACCCTTTCTTAATTTCAATTCTGATTCTGATTTTGATTCTGATTTGGAAAGTGTTAGTTCAGTATTGGTTAATACGGCTGGTTCTCAGGGAGGCATACGCTGCGGCAGTCCGTCCTGCATGATACAATGTCTTTATGGTTTTCTATACAAACATATATGCGTCATGGTTCCTTAAATTCTTTGAATTTCTTGACCGTGGATCTCATATGACTTTCTTATAGGAGTGTCTGGCTTGGTTTAGCACCTATATGCCTTTTCTATTAATTGGTATTAAAGGGGGATTTAATGGAACTGCATCATTTAAACTGACTATGGTATGAGGAGTTTAATCAATTATCTACATCGGTATACTTATTAAATTGATTATATTTGGAGTGTTTTCGTTACATATTATATATACACATATGTTCATAGTAATTTTGATCTATTGTAGTGTAGTTTAGTTTTCTTGTACCTTTATATTATGATTTAGTAGTAATATGGTTGTATGTGGGGTTTATTATTGATTGTTTATTATTGATTAGTTTTCACCACGCGCTGTATTGCATCGACTTACCTGTATCAGTATTAATATTAATACCATACTTATCGGAGCGGTATTATAATCCAGTAACAATCTAATCTACTCAATTTATAACTATTTGAATTGTTTGATCTGCCTTATGGTTTATGCCGATTTAGGTCTCATGTGCTCCCCATATTATATCAGATGGGTATTCTCTTCTCCTGTTATCCGTTAATTACACTCTACCTCCACTTCCATTGGCTGGCGTTAGGGCTTCCTGCAAATAGACTAGGATTATGTTACATTTTACATTTAATACCATGGTTAATTTCTGATGTTAACAGTTCTGTCTCTTCCTATTATTCTCATTATGAGGTATATGTTGCTACTTATCTTTATTGATGATTTGCTCGCAATAATTTCTAATTGTTTTTTATTGCCTTCATTTGATGATTGATTGTACTCCATCATGTTCGCTTGCCAACCACGTTGAGGTTGTGATCGCGTAAATGTTCCTGCAAGTAAATTTAAGTAACTTAATAGTTTCAATGAATGGTTTCAATTATTAGTATTACATTACGCTCACCTATTTATTTTCTTCCCAGCTCACTTTCTGGTTATACCCTATATTCTATATTTTATACTGTACCTTATTTACCTTTACCTCTGATAATAATTAGTAGCATTCTGTTATGTTATGTTTGCTTCTCTTCTCTCATGGCTGGCTTGCTATTTGCTATCTGTCTGGCGACTTTATTTTACTTTACGGTTCACATCCTTGGTTTATTTCATCTCAAATTTATGGTTTATCTTGAGTTTAATTTTATGTGATTATATTGTGCGCTAGTATTGAATGTTAAATATTCCTCTTCTGCTATTTGGCTGCTCGGCTGTATGTATGTATGTTTGACGTTTTAGGTTTTGGAGGTTTTGTTGGTCATTTGCTTATGTCCAGTTCACATATGCTCGCTTGCCTGCTTGCGTGCAATACTACTTATGTTTACTTCACAGTTTCTCACGTTCTCATATTGCTTACTGTTTCTTTTACTGTTAACTATTCATTAACTGCTCTATTGCATTAGATGCATTAGATGCATATATATATTTATTTCCCGTTGTATTTGTGATTTGATTTAACCAGTTTTAGTATGTTTAGTATGTTTAGTATGCGTATTATGACAGCTGTTATTGAATATATGGGCTCCTCTGTTCTATTCATGGGCTTCATGTGCTTATTAATTCCTATTCATTATTCATTATGTATGTATTCATTCACTCATTCATTTATTCATTTATTTATTCATTTATTCTTTACTCATTATTTATTCATTATTTATCGTTGCATATTTGGGGCATTCGAAGCGCTACTCGAAGCGCTATGCTTGTCATGAGCGTGTGTGTGTGTGTGTAAAGTATGTATGGGACAGGTCATCGAGGATTGCAGCCTACCAAGATGTGGCACAGTCAACCGGGGATTGGACTCGCCCCGGGCCCTGGCTGTGCTGAAGAGCAAGCCCTGTTAAAACAGGTGAACAGATGGCGCGACCACCCGTTGAGCAGGTGCTCCGGTTCCTGGTCGTGGCCGAAGAAAAATGGCCTGTCCTCGTGGAAGGTCAGGTGGGCGTGATGACAGCAAGGATAAGCCACATCATCATTATCAACCAACCATGGTGGACGAAGAGTGGCACGGTCAGCCGTGGAGATACGATGTCCCGGTTCCTGGCCGTGTCGAAGAGCAAGCTCCTGCCCTGGCAGGTGAACACATGGCGCGACCACCCGGAATTGGCTTACTTCGGTTCCTGGTCGTGGCCGAAGAAAAATCCTGTGCCTTACCGTACAGGTTGAAAATGTCCTGCCGCTGGATCGGAAGTGCTACGGCGTGGATCCGCAGATGCCCCATGTGCCTAGCGCATGGCGTTCTTGCGGGCGGCCGCAATAACGCGAAATGCGTTGAAGTGCCGAAGCGTCGTTGTGGCTATACGCTGGTATTCCTTTATGAATTCTAACGAGTGAAAAGGTGCCGGCGGCCCACGTTAGGGGAGAGGTTTTAGTGGGTAGTATGTCCAGCCACGGGAGTGCCCACTCTAGGTCGCCCCTTCAGGGCTGTGGCCTACTCTTGGGCTAAACTCAACCCTTAAGGGTTGGGTTGCCAGGTTGCCCCCTTCTGGCGTTGCCTCTTTGGGTTTGCCCTCACCTCATGGGCGCCAGGCTGCCCCTTCAGGGCGGACATGAGTCCCACACTGCCCGGGTCCCCTCTAGCCGAATAGACGAAAAGGGGAACCAACCCGCGCGTGCGCAAACGCATTTCCTCTTCCAATTGAACCAAAAAAAAGAAAGGCTGGGCGGGGAGGTGATACCCCGACGTGGCGCGTCCCCGGGTGGCGGATAGGGGAATGCTCGCCATGCACTTTTCGGAGTGCATGGAAGGTAGGAGTGAAATAAAATAGCTCCCGCGGACCAAACACCAAGGGAAGGAAAACCCATCAAAACCTCCCCTGTGACTGGGGGATAGAATACAGACACGGTAACCCCTGCCTGTCGTACAAGGCGACTGAAAGGGGGGCGTTTGCTGCTGTCGAAGTAGCCTCGCAGATGACCCGGGGCGATGCCGGTGAGATCAACGGATCCTCCCAGAGGAAGGAGGAGAGTGCCGTTGAAGGGGCAGGAACAGCCCCCAAGGAACAGGCATCAAGGACCAAGCCTGCGGAGTCGAAGAAGGGGGGCAAGAAAAATCCCCCTGCCATGTCGGCGAGTAAAAATGCCGCGGAGGCGGCTCGTAAGGGCTAGGTATGGGGCCCAAGGGCCCTATACTTCAGGCCAACTTGAACCACTCGGCCAGGGCTCAGGACATGTTGTTTCAAACCCTGGCCGTGTGGAAGGCTGGGTTGGCGGTGGCCGCGGAGTCGTACCGAGTCCTCGACAGACCAGATTGGTTCGGGGACGAGGACGGCTCTGTGGCGATTATTGGCACTGCAGTTCTCCCACACCCCGCCTCACTGGAACGGGGGCGGGGGTTCGTCGGCGTGCTGTGGGGTGAAATAGCGGTGGTGGGGCTCTATGCCCCGCCCAGATGGCCTCTCGCGCAATATGAACAGTACCTAGACCGGGTGGGGGACTTTGTCTCCCGTTGTTCCCGCCGGCCAGTGCTAGTCCTCGGGGACTTTAATGCCCATGCGTCACTTTGGAGCTTCCCTAGGACAAACGCGAGGGGCAGGGCGGTCGTAAATTGGGCGGCGGGGCTAGGACTCCACCTGCTCAATGTGGAGTCCGTTAGCACCTGCGTGCATGCCCAGGGGGAGTCTATAGTCGATTTGTCTTTCGCGACTCCCTTGACCGCGCGTATGGTGCAGAGATGGAGGGTGGTGGAAGAGGCGGTCACACTTAGTGACCATCTATACATCCACCTCGACCTTACCACCACCGCCCGCCGCCCCTGTGGACCACCACCGCTACGGTGGGCGCTAAAGAGGATGGACGAGTACGTGCTGATGGCTACAGCCCTCGCTCTGGCCTGGCTGCCAACACCTGCCGGGCCGGTCGCGGACATTGGGGAGGAGGTAGAATGGTTCCGGAGAGCCATGAAGGCGGTGTGCGACGCCGCCATGCCCTGGGCCAAAAACCTCCCCAGGCGGGCCGCCTACTGGTGGACGGGCGAAATTGGTGATCTGAGACGAGATCGTCTCGCAGCCCGTCGCCAGTGGCAAAGGGCGCGCAGAAGACGGACATTCCGCGACCCAGCGAGGGAGGAGGATCTGTACGGGCAGTACCGAGTTTTGGAAACTGCCCTGCAGACGGCCATCAAGGAGTCTATATCCCGGGCATGGGACGAGCTCCTAGGCTCTCTCCAGAAGGACCCATGGGGGCGCCCATTCAAAATGGTGATGGGCAAGCTTAGGCCCTGGGCGCCCCCGGTCACGGAGTGCCTCGACCCCCGGTTTTTGGGGCGGGTAGTCGACACATTGTTCCCACGAGATACGGAACACACCCGCCCCCCGCCGGACCACGAGGAGGTCGTTTGGTCCGACGAACTGGGGGTCACGGAGGAGGAGCTGGCCGGGGCGATTAAACGGATGGGGGCCCGAAACACTGCACCGGGCCCCGACGGCGTCCTCGGCCGTGCCTGGGTGAAGGCTCTACGCGTCCTCGGTCCGAGATTGAGACGCCTCTTCAGCGCCTGCATTAAGGAAGGAGTCTTCCCAGAACAGTGGAAGACGGGGCGGCTAGTCCTCATCCGGAAGGATGGGCGACCCGCCGACAGTCCCTCGGCCTACCGGCCCTTTGTGCTGTTGGACGAGGTGGGGAAGTTGTTCGAGCGGACTCTGGTATCCCGCCTCGTCCAGCACCTGTCCCAAGAGGGACCCAACTTGGCCGAGTCGCAATATGGCTTCAAGCGGGGGCGCAACACTATCGACGCAATCCAGTCGATGCGCTCCCGCTGCGACTCGGCCACGTCCCGGGGCAGGGTGGCGTTAGGCGTTAGTCTAGGCATCGTTAACACCTTCAACACCCTGCCTCACAGGACGATAAGTGGGGCGCTGATACGCCACAAGGCGCCCCCCTACATGAGGAGGATCGTCGGCGACTACCTCCGGGACAGGAAGATAGTGTACAGGGGCCGGGATGGCCAGATGCACGAGAGGGACGTGGACTGTGGCGTACCCAAGGGTTCTGCGAAAGGTCCCACACTTTGGGACCTGGGGTACGACCCGGTCTTGCGGGCCGTCGGTCGGGGGTGGAAAAGGACCAGCCGCCTCTCCGAGATTGACGTCGCTGCCGTTGCCGCGGGGATCCGGCGGCTGGGGCTTCAGCTAGATCCCCACAAAACCGAGGAGATGTGGTTTTACTCGCCTCGGCGTGGGGTTGCGCCACCGCCCCAGTCGGTGGTCTATGTGAGTGGAGTCGACGTCCAGGTGGAGAAGGGCCACAGGTACTTGGGCCTCCACCTGGACAGCCACTGCCGCTCCGAGGAGCACTTCGGTCGTCTGGCCCCCCGACTAGACAGGGCAAGCAACGCGCTTGCCCGTCTACTGCCCAATATCGGGGGGCCCAACGAGAATTTTCGCTGTCGCTACGTGGGGATCGTGCGGAGCATAGCCCTCTATGGTGCGCCCATATGGGCGAACGCCCAGATGGATTCCCGGCGCAGCCAGCAACTGCTGCGCCTGGCTGAGAGGAGGATAGCCATCAGGGTAATCAGAGGTTACCGCACGGTCCGCTACGAGGCGGCGATGACCCTGGCGGGGGTTGTTCCCTTCAATTTCCAGGCAGAGGGTGACGCCAAATTCTTCTGGCGTCTGCGTGCCCTTCGGCTGGACGGGATCCCGCCAGAAGAGATGACCGAAGCTGTTGCTAGGATTAGGCGCCAGGCCCGGCAGAGAGCCCTGGGTCGGTGGCGACGCGAGCTCGTCGAGAGCGGCGCCACCGCCCAGCGCATAGCCGGGGCGGTCCTTCCAGTGCTCAAGAAATGGAGGGACCGCTGCCACGGAAGGCTCACGTTTAGGACCACACAGGTGCTCACCGGACACGGTTGGTTCGGTGAGTTCCTGCACTGGATCCGGGCGGAGGGGACGGCAGCATGCCATCACTGCGGGGCGGGGCGGGACACCGCGCAACATACCCTGGAGCACTGTCCAGCGTTTGCGCGGGCCCGTCACGCCCTGCGGTGCGAAGTTGGTGGTGATCTATCGCCGGCGGCACTTGTCAAAGAGATGCTCGCCGGCGAGAATCAGTGGAGGGCGGTGACCGATTACTGCGAGACGGTCATCGCCCTGAAGGAGGAAGCGGAACGGGGTCGGGACAGAGCCGACCCCATCCGCAGAAGAAGGAGGGGGCGTCGTCGGGGGAGACCTCCTGACGGCGTCACCTGAGGGAGATGGGACGGTGGGCCGTGAAGATGTTACATACCAGGCCCACCGCCCCCAACGGGGAGAAGAGGAGGGGGGAGCACCCGCTCCACCTGAAGAGGAGTTCTATGGGGGGACACCAGTCACGCCCCGGAAGAAGAGCACCGCGGAGGGGCGAACGTCCCTCCCCCAACACCGATTGCGCGTCCCACGAAACTTATGCGGGGCCGCGTGTAATAGGGTGTGGCCCTCGATGGCGGCGGAGTTTGGCACGTAGGGGGAGGGCCAAACCTAGACCCTCCCCTGAGCAAGGCGGCGTCAACGCGCCATGGGTGTTTGGGCCCCGGTGTTGTTCGTCAGAGGTCCCGGGGCCCTCCCCAACACCCAGCGTAGGCCACCGTGGAGGTTTTAGCCGGTAAAAATCCGGCACTACCCTCCGCTCCTCCCTAGGGGGGCTGGGGGCGTCTTTCGAAGATTTCCCCCACATAAAAAAAAGAAAGGTTAGGTTAGGTTGGATTCCCGGTCCACGGACCTACCTGGTTATCCAGGATAGGCGGGGAGGTGATGCCCCGACGTGGCGCGTGGCGGATAGGGGAATGCTCGCCATGCACTTTTCGGAGCGCATGGAGGGTAGGAGCGATAGCTCCCGCGGACCAAACACCAAGGGAAGGTAAGCCCATTAAAACCTCCCCTGTGACTGGGGGATAGAATACAGACACGGTAACCCCTGCCTGTCGTACAAGGCGACTGAAAGGGGGACGATCGCCGCCACTGGAATGTCCTCCATGAGGACTTGGGGCGATGCCGGCGGGGTCCTTGGGCTACGGCCTTTGGACTCTGGAAGGTACTACCATGCCGGTAAGGTCCAGGGCTGAGAGGCGATGAAGGTTGCAGCGGCATCGTTGACTTCTCCACGGGCCAGGCTGCGTGGCAGTCTGGTGCGGGTAGCGAACCCGGAGTGCCCTAGCAATTATACCGTAATCCAGTGGTCACGTTTCGCAGGAAAGGGAGGCTTGCCTTAACCGGCCGGCCTGCCAGGATGACAATCTCTTCAAAAATCCCTAGCCCCAAGCTGCGGCACGCGGTGAGGAGGGTGCCCCTGGAGTTAGCACCAGGGGTGGCTGGTGGGTGCACCAGTCGCTAGCGACCAACCCCGGGGTATCTGGCGACCCCCCGGGTGTATCTGCCTTACCCAGGTAAGGCGGCTCTGCCTGGGCGGACCTAGGATCCGACCTACTCGTGGGACGAACATGGAAAATTCTACAAACCAAAAACAAAACGCAGGACGGGACGAAACGATGACAAACCAGGCAAGGGAACCTGATACGGTCAGGTCGGCGAGGGACGAGGAGACGGCGCAGCCGGGGCCCAGGAGGGCCGCGGCTCCCGCTCCGGCCAGAAGGGCGCGACCCATGTCGGCGGGATCCACCAGGGGCAGCAGGGTTTCTTCTGCTGCCTCTGATAGGGGATTCTGGCGACAGCCGGTTGACAGCGAGGAGGAGTCGGATGGGGCGGTGATCTCGGTGCCGCCCACGACCCCCAGCACCTCGGCTGCGGCAAAGAGGGGACGCCCCTGTACATCGGGGTACTACGTGGCCCTTGCCGCGAGGAAAGAAGAATCCCTGCGCCTACAGCGGGAGGAGATGGAGCTCCAGGCAACTAGGGAGCTACTGGACGTCGGCGCGGCCCCCCGCCAGCCAAGCCGGTCGGCCCTGAAGCTGAGGGAGGCGGAGAAATTGCGCGGGAGGTGCGCCAACTCCCCTCTCCAGACCTTGTAGCGCGCGCCGTAAAGGTCGAGATGGTCGCGGGGTGCTCCAAAAACCTGAAGGGCACGTGTGTCCGTACCCTCAGGGAGGCATCCCGCGACGTGGAGGCGGTCGTAAACGAGCTGGCGCTGAGGGCCGCGCGGCACCGCGACGACCACGAAACGGAGGAGCTCAGGGCCCAATTACAGCTCCGCGACGCCAAAATAGCGTCACAAGGGGAGGAGATTGCGACGCTGCGGCCGGAGCTGGAGGCTCTGCGCGAGAGGCCCCCGGCGGTAGAAGCCCCGGCCGCCGCTGGCACCAGGAAGGCGTCGCGGCCGGCGTCCCCGATGGAGCAGGAGGCCCGGACGAAGATGAGCTGTCGTAGGGCTACCACATTGGAGGAGACGGAGGACCCCGCCCCGGTGCGTTCACCGTGGCCTACCGCGACCGCAGGGGGGTGGGCCGTGGACGACCCCACCGATCACGAGTCCCCGGCCGCCAGGGGGGGGGGGCGTCGGGGACGGCCGCGCTCATGGATGGCATCGCTGCCCTCGTTGCGCCACCGGGTGCCGCCCTCCTGCCACCTCTGGACGGCAGGGGCAGGGGCAGAGGCAACACTGCGGGGATCCCACGACATCCGGTGGAACTCCGCAGCCCCAGAAAAAGGGTTCGGGGGTGGCTGGGACTCGCGCGCCTTCCCGCCCTACGGCCTCTTCCGGCTCGTTCGTTGCTGACAGGATGGCAAACATCCAGGAGGACCACCTCCAGGAGACCGAGGCGTGGTCCAAGGTGATAGGCCGCAAAGCCAAGAAGGCAGAGGCGGCGAAGAAGAAGGGTGTGGAGATGGCCCCCCCTCCGCCGCCGGTGAAGAAGACGTGGAGGAGGACGACGGCCGGGACGACAAATCCCCCGGCCGCACGAAAGGAGGGAACCGCGGGGGACAAGGCGACAAACGAGGCCACAAAGAAGCCCCGCCTCGCCCGCCCCCCCGAAACCTCGGCGGTCACGCTAACGGTCGCGCCCGGGGCGAAGACCACCTGCTGTGAGGCCATGATCAGGGCCAGGCAGCAGGTCGACCTCGCGGAGATCGGCATCACCGATCTCCGGCCCAGGCGAGCGGCCACCGGCGGTCTCGTCCTGGATATCGCCGGGACGGAGAGGGCGGCAAAGGCGGCGGCCCTGGCTAGCCGCCTCCTCGGCCTGCCCAGCCTTAACGCGTGCCCAGTTAAGATGGGCGATATCCGCTTCATCGGGCTGGACGATTCGGTCACCCGGGAGGAGGTGGCAGCGGCGGTGGCAAGCGGAGGAGCCTGCACCGCGGAGGAGGTCAAGGTGGGCCTGGAGAGGGACTGGGTGAGGTGCCCCCTCACCGCAGCCAACAAGGTCGTCGACGCGGGGAGGCTGAGGGTCGGCTGGTCCTCAGCACGGGTCGAGGCCCTGGCGGCTCGCCCCCTGCTGTGCTACCGCTGCCTGGAGACTGGGCATGTCAGGCAGCGGTGTCCCTCCGGGGTCGATCGTTCGGATCGCTGCTTCAACTGCGGCGATCTGGACCATCGAGCCAGTGGCTGTACGGCCCCGCTGCGGTGCCCCCTGTGCACCGATTCAGGGCGGCCCGCGGGGCACAGGATGGTGACCAGAGGATGCCCGTCGGTCTCCGCGAAGAAAGGGCGGAAGAAGTCCGCCAAAAAGACGAGAGCGAAGCAGTCTCCGGCTGCATCGCGCACTGTGGTAGCGGGCCCCAGCATCGCAGGAGCAGCTATGGAGGCAGCGGTGGAGCCGGCGCGCAATGGGGCCTAAGGGTCCTTTCCTGCAGGCCTACATCAACCACTCGGCCGGGGCGCAGGACCTTTTGCTACAAACCCTGGCCGAGTGGCAGATTGAGGTTGCGGTGGTGTCGGAGCCGCACCGCGTACTGGACCGACCCAACTGGTTCGGCGACGCGGCGGGCTCCGTCGCCATCGTACTGGCGGGTCGGCACGTGCCCCCGCCCGCCGATGTCTTAGCACGGGGGCGGGGTTTCGCGGCCGTTCACTGGGGGGGCGTAGCAGTGGTGGGCGTGTACGCGCCGCCCAGCTGGGCCCTGGAGCGGTTCGAGGAGTTCCTGGACCGTGTGGGGAGCGTTGTGGTTAGCTCCCGCATCCGGCCGACGTTGGTCCTCGGGGATTTCAACTCCAAGGCCGAAGCCTGGGAGTCCCCGAGGGTCGGTACTGCTCAGGGCGGCTGGCGCGGGGCTCCTGCTCCTGAACAGGGGATCCGCCAGCACCTGCGTTTGGGCTCAGGGGGAATCCATTGTGGATCTGGGCTGGGCGTCCCCTGTGGCCGGGCGCATGGTGCAAAATTGGAGGGTGGCGGCGAGGGAGACGCTGAGTGATCATCTATACATCACCTTCGGCTACTCCCTCCCCGCCGCCCCCCGGCCGGTGCGTGACCCGCCACTGCGACGCTGGGTGCTGAGGAGGCTGGACAAGGACATGCTGATGGCCGCAGCCCTTGCCGTGGCCTGGCCAGCTCTTCCGGCCGGGCCGGTCGTGGACGTTGAGGGGGAGGCCAAGTGGTTCCGGAAGGCGATGACCGCAATACGCGACACCGCCATGCCCCGGGCTCCGCGCCTGCCCCCCCCCGGAGGGAGGTGTACTGGTGGTCAGGCGACATTGCGGATCTCCGATCCGAGTGTCAGCACGCCCGGCGCCAGTGGCAGCGCGCCCGAAGGGCTCGAGTTCGCGACCCGGCGAGGGAGGATCTGCTGAGGAGCACATACCAGGTCTTCGTGGTAGCCCCGAGGCAGGCCATCAGGGACGCGAAATCCCGGGCGTGGGAGGAGCTCCAGGGCTCTCTGGACGAGGGCCCGCGGTGCGCCCTTACCGGATGGTCAGGGGCAAGCTCCGCGCACGGGCGCCCACGGTCTCGGATAGCGTAGACCGCCAGCGGCTGACGCGGGTAATAGACACCCTCCTCGCCCGTTCCGGGGGAACGTCGCGCCCGCGCCACGAGCAAGGGCCGGCGGAGCCCGTCGCCTGGTCCGCTGACCTGGGGGTCACAGAGGAGGAGCTGGACGATGCCGTCAGCAGGCTCGGGGCCAAGGACACCGCCCCGGGCCCGGACGGCATCCCCGGCCGCGCCTGGGTTATCGCGTCCGTCACCCTAGGTCCGAGGCTGTGCCGTCTCTTCAGCGCCGCTTTGGAGCAGGTGGTGTTCCTCTCGATTTGGAAGTAGGGGCGGCTGGTCCTCCTCCGAAAGGACGGACGGCCCGTAGATGCTCCCTCTGCGTACAGGCCCATTGTGCTGTTGGACGAGGTGGGACAGCTCTTCGAGCGTGTCATCGCAAACTGCCTCGTCCACCACCTGTCGAGCGTTGGCCCCGATCTGGCCGACCTCCAGTTCGGGTTTCGCGAGGGTCCCAGAACCATCGACGCTATCCAGCGCACCCTCGCCGAGTCGGCCACGTCCCGGGGTGGGGTGGCGCTGAGCGTCTCCTTGGACGTTACAAACGCGTTCAACACCCTGCCCCGTGGGACGATACGGGGGGCGCTGGTTCACCACACCGTCCCCCCGTATCTGCAGAGGATCATCGCGGCCTTCCTGGATGGCAGGTGGATACTGTACACCGGCCGGCACGGTACGCTGCACTGGAGAGAGGTCGACCGCGGAGTGCCCCAGGGGTCCAAACTGGGCCCCCCCTTATGGAACGTGGGGTACAAAGCGGTTTGGCGAGTGAACCTCCCGCCGGGGTGTGGGCCACGGTATTCGCAGATGACTACTACCTGCTGGCCACCGGGCGGTCTGGTTGAGGACCTGCCGTCGAGTCGAAGTGGGGGTAGCCATCGTGTGAAGAGCGATCCGGGGGCTGGGTCTGGCGCTGGTTCCTCACAAGACCGAGGGCATGTGGTTCTCCGAGAGCTCGGCGTGGGGTTGCCCCTCCGGCCCAGCTCTGGCTCGAGGTCGGCGGGTGCCGAATCGTGGTCGGCCGGGGTCTTCGATACCTCGGCCCGTATCTCGACAGCCACTGGCGGTTCGATGTTCACCTCGCCCGCCTGGCTCCCCGATTGGAACAGGTGGCGCCCAATCTTGGCCGCCTGTTGCCCAACCTCGGGGGGCCGGGAGTGAGGGTTCGCCGCCTATACGTGGGAATCGTCCGGTCCATAGCCCTAAACGGAGCTCCCCGATATGGGCCGGCGATCTGGCGGTCAGCAGGCACAGCTGCACTCTGCTGCGGCGGGTGGAGCGCCGGCTGGCCATCAGGATCGTGCGGGGCTACTGCACGATCCCCTACGAGGGGGCGATGGTCCTGGCGGGTCTCATCCCACTCCGGTACCAGGCGGAGGTTGAATGCAGTACATACTGGTATTCGCGAGCCCTCCGCCAGGCCGGGTAAGACCCGCCGGGGCCGACGATCGAGGAACACCAGAGCCAGGCCCGACTGGTAGCGGCGGAAAGGTGGCAGAGATGCCTAACGGAGGGGGCTGGCGTCGGGGCGGTCCTGCCGATGATATCGGAGTGGCGGGACCGCGGCCACGGCGCCCTGTCGTTCCGGGTCACGCAGGTGCTCTCCGGACACGGGGTGTTCTGGGAGTTCCTGTGCCGGGGGAACAGGGAATGGACCCCCCACTGTTGGCTCTACGGGGCGACGCAGGACGCCGCACAGCACACGCTGGCGGAGTGCCCGGGGTTTCCGGTGGCCCGCCACGCCCTGGCGGCAGAAATAGGTGAGGATCTCTCGCCAGCAAGCGTCGTGAGACAGATGCTTGCCGGCGAGACAGAATAGAGGGCCGTGGCCACCTTCTGCGAGGAGGTCATGGCCCTCAAGGAGAGGTCCGAGCGGGATCGTGAACGGTACGAGCCCGCTCGGAGAGGTCGCGAACGTGGGACGCGACGTCGTCGCAGGGATCCGCCGCGATAAGGGGTGCCGGGGGGGGGGGGGCGATGGCGGCTTTCGCTATTTGTCCCCCCGGCGTGATGGATGCGAGACGGGGTAGTGTAACGGGAGGGCCCGCGTGCCCTCCCGCCTCCTGGCGAGATTTTACCGGGGGTGTTTCTTGTGGGGGCGGGAGGGGTCGCGGTGTACCCTCCCGCTCCGGGCGAAATGAGCCCGGTCCCCGCTCGGACTCGGGGGCGTGCGGTTGAGGAACCCGTTCTCAATCGGGGGTCCCTCTCCGTCCGCCTCTGGGGGGCCGGGTGACTCCGGGCAGAGAGCGGCGTCTCCCTCCCACGCTGGTAGTGGCGCTGGCTCCCACAGGGGTGGGGCCGCAGAGCCGAGGGAGTCCCCCCGGAGGGTGGCCGGACACGGCTCACCGCAGCCCACAGGGGGACGACTCGGCGGGCCGCAGGCGCCCTGTTTGGGCCCCCTGTGTGGGCGCCATTGCACGCGGTCCCGGGGTGTAGCCGGCACCGGAAGCCGGCGGAGCGAAGTGCTGCGCCTGATCTTCCTCGCGGGCGGGCGGGGGGTTGCTCCTCCCCGTAGCCTGTGAGGAGATCGAGGCGTGGTGACTGCAGGCGGTGCACAGTGGACCAAAATCATAAAATAGGTGGACAAAATTCATACCTCTCGTAATTATGCAGCATTTATTACAAAGAGGACAGTATTGGCGCTTTTTTAATACGTAGATGTTTTTAATTAGATGTTTTTTCACCTTTATGTAGTTTATTAATAACTGTCTACTGATTGAGTAAAATAATTCATTATTGCAAGCTTTATAATGTGTAAATATATATATATATTTTTCAGTGTATAAAGTCTTATTTTGTTAGTTGAAAATTATAATCTAGAGGGTTTAGTTGAAGAACAGATTAAAACAATTAATAAAATGATTGATAAACAATATTTGTTAACTAAATACGGAGTGAAACGAAAATGAATATTAATAGTTAACCAATAATGTTGATATTTAGATATTTATAAATATTTATAAAATAGAAGCAATGGTTAGAATGATATTAATAATTAACAATGTTCATAATTTGATATTTAAATATTAATAAGTAATAAATAAGACATATAACTAAGTACTCTATATTATAATGCTTATTATTTAATATTTATATTGAATATTCATAATTAGGTGTCCGTAAATAATATTAAGCCTTATCTTAATTATAATCTAAATAGTTATTATTACTATCGTTTTCTTCGTCGGAAATAAGGTCTGTCGTTTGATCGCTCAAGAGAAAATAAATATCTCTAGTAATATATGATTTTTTGTCAGGAAGTGTTCTAAAGCTTGATATATAAGGATCAGATGAAATCAATCGATTGTGGAGGATGTCAGTGTTCGTATCTGTTCTTGATGTTTTACGGGAGAATCCTTCTCTAAATCTTTTTATTTCTTTATGACGAGATTCTTGAACCTCCTCCGATAATTGACCAATTGGAAGTAATAGTGAAGATATGACTGTCGGTCCGTGTATCAATATTTTATGAATGGTGACTGGCATAGGATACCAGTCATAAAGACGAAAGTACAGTTCAGCTGTATCATTTGCGTAAGCATCGAAAGCTGAAATATTTATCCTCAATCCAGAAGACAATGCCCTTAGTATTATAGAAAATCTTTCTATTAAGTTTAAATCAATTCCGGTAATGGCTGCCGTCAGTGTGGCACTTTGGAAAAACCTACGGGCAGAATTTCCATCATTTGTATTTCCACCCCCCTGCTTGGGCATGTCAAGCAGTAACCCAGTTTCCGCACGGAATCTTCTAATAATTATATCTTTCCTTTCAGCTACATTCTTTTTTTCTTCACTATTTCTTGCTTGCCATTTTTTAATACTCAATTTATAAGAAATGTGAAGAAGACACTCCATAAATCTTATGTAGGCATGTAAAGTTGATAACCCCCAGGAGAATGTTTCCAGGTTACATTCCCTTTTTCGAACTTCCTCTAGATTATTCATATGTGTGGGACTAGCTTTACATATATAACATCTTTGACTAGATTTAGTGTCTGAAAGAACATTACACACCTTTCCATCTAACATTGTTTCAAAAAATTCGTGATTAATCTTTAACTCATAATTTTTAAAATTTACGCATGTGCTTCTAAGTTCTTGGATTTGTTGCCTGATATTATTATATTCATTGGTGATGCTTTCATTAGTTTCTTTCGCAAATCTAAATCTGATAGGTCTGCAGTATATAGTTGAAGATGTTCGCGTGTTTTGCCATAAAACTATTTTCTTATCCTCTTGATCAAGTCCACATAATTGAAGAGGAACCATAGATGTTGTTACAATGAAAGAATCATCGAAGTCTTGTAATGTCCTTTGCTTATAGCGGCTATGACTCCCGCAACCATCACTTCCCCATTTGAAACTAATTTTAATATCTCGTAGTAAAAACCTGCCTTCTGAGTCAAATTGGTTTAATACATTATCGAGGGTTAAAAACAAACGACAACATGTTAAATCAATTATAGACTGCAGCTTGATTTCAGCTAGATCATCGGTGATGTTACATTGGCCTTCAGGAGGGTAACAACATTTCTTTGCGTGTGCTACTGCATTATATGATGGATATAGTGTTGTTTTCCTTTCAATAGCACCTCGACGAATGGCAATATATTGTCGTTTGGTTAATTTTGTGGAAGTTATAAGTGCCAATGCTTTCTCGGGTGAGTATGATCTACCTGAATGAGATCTCTGACTTTCATCTACTTGTTCGAAAGTCTTCATTATGGTGATGGCTTTTTGAGGTGATCTCACAACATTTCTTATAACATCTGCTGCTTTATTTTTCCCATTTCGTTTTAACTTTAGTTCAAGAGCATGTGAAATTTCTTCTATGGAATAAGTATTTAAAAGATTTTCTATTCTCCTTTTTTTGGTTCTTGGACAGCTTAAATTAAATTTTGATGAAGGCCGACCTCGTTTCGCGGTATGTTGGGCAGTACTAGGGGTATTTATATTAATAATTTCAATATTTTCATTCAACCATAATTGGTTCTTCTGTTCAAAACGATTTTGGTTTCTGTGGCACGCTTTCCACTTTACATTTATACTTACAGAAAAGGATCGTATAGCTCTTGAAAACTTTTTTTCCAGGCATACGGATATATTTTCTAAATTAAATTTTTGTTGGCAAAAAATCATAAGTTTTTCACGAGAAGTTGTTGAACAAGGTTGCATTGCACCCGCTTCTCTTAATTTTAAATACAACTCCCTCTTGCTTATTATGAAGCGATTTCCTAAATCAAAAATGTATCTCATGATTACAGCTGCAAGTGGACGCAGCTAAATTTTGGCTTAATCCCAACAGTAGTGTTTATTGAAGTCGATATTAAAAGAATTTTGATATACCTATGTATACCAAAAAAGTTACAATATTTTTACCAAAATCTTACGTAAAGAAATGTCTAATATTTTCATGCGAGACTGTAATAGCAAATTACGACTTCAGTGGGAGGTAAAAAATTCGAAAAATTAAGAAAAAGGCAGATAAATACCAGTATTAGAAGAATCCATTGTTCATTTAAAGAAAAAATTTGTTCAGTGAAAGATGGTGGTATTTTCATTCGACGCGTAACACAGACTGACTGAGCGTTGTTTCAGGAGTGCATTGACCCTCTACTGTTTCTTTCTCGAATAATTTCAACAATAACGCGTTCAAGTCATGTGTGCTTTGAAACAGGACACAGACGAATATAAATTTTCAAGTAAACGTAGTTTCAAATTGTTACATGATATATAAATTTTCGGATTTTGTCCACCTATTTTACGATTTTGGCCCACTGTGCGGTACGGGCTGGGGGACCCGGCCGCCATTGCACGCAGTTCCCCCGCGATGGAACCGGCACCGGGTGCGACCCCTGCTGCCGGCTGGGGGAGTTGTTACATCCCCGGTGAGGTTCGCCTTCAGCGCACGGCGGGGGAGGCTCCGGAGTTATAGTAGTCAGGTCCCGTTGCCGCTGCCATACGCCAGAGGAGGTCGCCGTGCGGTTTCAGTCAGTAGGAATCTGACACTCCCCCGCTGCCCTCCCCCAGGGGCGCGCGGGGTCTTATGCAAGATTTCCCTACGAAAAAAAAAGGTTAGGTTAGGTTAGGTTAGGTTGGAGTCTCGTGCTGGCTGCCGAGCTGCTCGGACGTGTCGTTCGAGGGTCCCGTAGCCTGCCAGGCATCTTGCGCTGCGGGGTTGCATCGTTCTTTGTTTCCTTGATTTTTCTTGATTTTCTACAAATTCTTCGTTTTTTCTTCGGCTTTGCAACATCAGTAATTCCTACGATTTCGCGACCTCTGTGGCCCTTGCTGCGCTTCGCGGCGCCTCACGACTATGTGGATACTAAGTGCTACGTTATCTTCTTTGGTGCATGCGTGTGCGCGTTCTTTTTGTGTCTCTCCGTAATCTGTGCGGTTCTATAAGTGTTACGGAAGTGTACCAGTGATACTAGCTCGCTTCACTAATGTTTTACTGCAAGCGCGCTTTGCGGTTCTATTTCGAGATATATCGAGATATTTAAAAGTTCTGAAGCCGCACCAATATTATAAGGAAGAAGAAACTCTGTGGCCTCTTTCTTTGAGGTATCTCTGCACTATTCTAAGCTGTACTCACTATTGCGAGCTGTAAATGCCACTTCCAGCGCAGCTGTACAGAAGGAGAACAAGAAGAAGAAGAAATATCTCGGAATATGTGCGTGACGCCCCTTTCCTTGAGGTAAATCTGCAAATATCTCGGAAACGGTGCGAAATATGGCCAAATGTTAACAGACCTTTTTTGTAGGAACTTAAATTTCCTACTATTTATGTTCTATAACATTTTTTGATCAGATGCGTAGTTTTCCAGATATATCGAGATATTTAAAAGTTCCGAAGCCGTACCAACATTATAAGGAAGAAGAAACACCGTGGCCCCTTTCCTTGAAGTAAATCTGCGCTATTCTAAGCTATATTCACTATTCCCAGCTGTAAATGCCACTTCCAGCACAGCTGTGCAGAAGAAGAACAAGAAGAAGAAGAAATATCTCGGAATATGTGCGTGACGCCCCTTTCCTTGAGGTAAATCTGCAAGTATCTCGGAAACGGTGCGAGCTATGGCAAAATGTTAAGAAACCTTTTTTGTAGGAAATTAAATTTCCTACTATTTGTGTTGTACGACATTTTTTGATCAGATTCGTAGTTTTGGAACTATGGCTCCAAAAAACGCGGAATTTCACTGCGAATCGTTTCCAATTGACGAAAATTATCCTTAAATAATGTCCAATGTTTATAATTAACACCCCAAACACCGGAAACACGACGTCGAAATGCCGCGTAACACGCACAGCACGTTTTCGTTATTTAACAATAAATTAACACAATATTTAATCAAAAAACGACACAATAGCATTTCCGAATACATAATAAAAATGATTTTATCAAAAAACATGAATAACTATGCCGCTATCCACTGCGTTGAAAATCTAACCACGGAGCGACCACGAAACACGTCTGCTCTCCTCGACGCGTCGAGCGGGAATCCAACCTTTTTTTTCCGTGGGGAAATCTTACATAAGACCCCCCGCCTGCCGCGGAGGAGGGCAGCGGGGGAGTTTTAGATTCCTACTGACTAAAACCCGACGACGACCTCCTCTGGCGTATGGCAGAGGCTCCGGGACCTGATTACTATAACTCCGGAGCCTCCCCCGCCGTGCGTTGAAAGCGGCCCTCACCGGGGGTGTAACAGCTCCCCCAGCCGGCACCCGGGGGCGCACCCGGTGCCGGCTCCATCGCGGGGGAACTGCGTGCAATGGCGGCCGGGCCCCCAGCCCGTACCGCCTGCAGTCCCCGCACCTCGTTCTCCTCACAGGCTACGGGGAGGAGCAACTCCCCGCCCGCCCGCGAGGAAGGTCGGGTGCTATCCTTCGCTCCGCCTGCTTCCGGTGCCGGCTACACCCCAGGTCCGCGTGCAATGGCGCCCAAACAGGGCGCCTGCGGCCCGCCGAGTCGTCCCCCTGTGGGCTGCGGTGAGCCGTGGCCGGCCACCCTCCAGGGGGCTCCCTTGTCTCCGCTGCACCCCCCAAGCGGGGGCCAGCGCCACTCCCAGCGTGGGAGGGAGACACCGCTCTCCGCCCGGAGTCACCCGGCCCCCCAGAGGCGGACGGAGAGGGACCCCCGATTGAGAACGGGTTCCTCACCCGCACGCCCCCGAGTCCGACCGGGGTCCGGGCTCATTTCGCCCGGAGAGGGAGGGTACACCGCGACCCCTCCCGCCCCCACAAGAAACACCCCCCGTAAAATCTCCCCAGCAGGCGGGAGGGCCCGCGTGCCCTCCCGCTACACTACCCCGTCCCGCATCAATCACGCCGGGGGGACAAATAGCGAAAGCCGCCATAGCCCCCCCCCCCACACCTTATGGCGGCGGATCCCTGCGACGACGTCGCGTCCCACGTCCGCGACCTCTCCGAGCGGGCGCGTACCTTTCACGATCCCGCTCGGACCTCTCCTTGAGGGCTATGACCTCCTCGCAGAAGGTGGTCACGGCCCTCCATTCTGTCTCGCCGGCAACCATCTGTCTCACGACGCCTGCTGCCGAGAGATCCTCCCCTATTTCTGCCGTCAGGGCGTGGCGGGCCACCGGAAAACCCGGGCACTCCGCCAGCGTGTGCTGTGCGGCGTCCTGCATCGCCCCGCAGAGCCAACAGTGGGGGGTCCATTCCCTGTTCCCCCGGCACAGGAATTCCCAGAACACCCCGTGTCCGGGGAGCACCTGCGTGACCCGGAACGAGAGGGCGCCGTGGCCGTGCTCCCGCCACTCCGATATCATCGGCAGGACCGCCCCGACGCCAGCCCCCTCCGTTAGGCATCTCTGCCACCTTTCCGCCGCGACCAGTCGGGCCTGGCTCCGGTGTTCCTCGACCGTCGGCCCCGGCGGGTCCTCCCCGGCCTGGCGGAGGGCTCGCGAATGCCAGTATGTACTGGATTCGACCTCCGCCTGGTACCGGAGTGGGATGAGACCCGCCAGGACCATCGCCCCCTCGTAGGAGATCGTGCAGTAGCCCCACACGATCCTGATGGCCAGCCGGCGCTCCACCCGCCGCAGCAGAGTGCAGCTATGCCTACTGACCGCCAGATAGCCGGCCCATATCGGAGCCCCGTATAGGGCTATGGACCGGACGATTCCCACGTATAGGCGGCGAACCCTCACTCCCGGCCCCCCGAGGTTGGGCAACAGGCTGCCAAGATTGGTCGCCACCTGTTCCAATCGGGAGCCAGGCGGTCGAAGTGAACATCGAACCGCCAGTGGCTGTCGAGATACAGACCGGGGTACCGAAGACACCGGCCGATCACGATCCGGCACCCGTCGACCTCGAGCCAGAGCTGGGCCGGAGGGGCTACCCCACGCCGAGGCTCGAAGAACCACATGGCCTCGGTCTTGTGTGCAGCCAGCGCCAGACCCAGCGCCCGGATCGCTCTTCGCACGATGGCGACCCCCACCTCGGCACGACGGCAGGTCCTCAAGCAGTCCCGCCCGGTGGCCGGCAGGTAGTAGTCATCTGCGAATACCGTGGCCCACACCCCGGGCGGGAGGATCACCCGCAGCGCCGCGTTGTACCCCACGTTCCATAAGGGGGGGCCCAGTTTGGACCCCTAGGGCACTCCGCGGTCGATCTCCCTCCAGTGCAGCGTACCGTCCCGGCCCGTGTACAGTATCCACATGCCATCCAGGTAGGCCCGGATGATCCTCTGCAGATACTGGTGGACGTTGTTGTGAACCAGCGCCCCCCGTATCGTACCATGGGGCAGGGTGTTGAACGCGTTTGTAACGTCCAAGGAGACGCCCAGCGCCACCCCACCCCGGGACGTGGCCGACTCGGCGAGGGTGCGTACCCGCTGGATAGCGTCGATGGTGCTGCGACCCTCGCGAAACCCGAACTGGATGTCGGCCAGATCGGGGCCAACACTCGACAGGTGGTGGACGAGGCGGTTTGCGATGACACGCTCGAAGCGCTTTCCCACCTCGTCCAACAGCACAATGGGCCGGTACGCAGAAGGAGAATCTGCGGGCCGTCCGTCCTTTCGGAGGAGGACCAGCCGCCCCTCCTTCCAAATCGAGGGGAACACCCCCTGCTCCAAAGCGGCGCTGAAGAGGCGGCACAGCCTCGGACCTAGGATGCCGGACGCGATAACCCAGGCGCGGCCGGAGATGCCGTCCGGGCCTGGGGCGGTGTCCTTGGCCCCGAGCCTTCTGACGGCATCGTCCAGCTCCTCCTCTGTGACCCCCAGGTCGTCGGACCAGGCGACGGGCTCCGCCGGCCCTTGCTGGTGGCGCGGGTGCGACGTTCCTCCGGAACGTGGGCAGAGGGTGTCTATTACCCGCGTCAGCAGCTGGGGGTCCAGACTCTCCGAGACCGGGGGCGCCCGTGTTCGGAGCTTGCCCATCACCATCCGGTAAGGGCGCACCAACGGGTCCTCGTCCAGAGAGCCCTGGAGCTCTCCCACGCCCGAGATTTCGCGTCCCTGATGGCGTGCTTCAGGGCTACCACGAAGACCTGGTATGTGCCCCTCAGCAGCTCCTCCCTCGCCGGGTCGCGGACTCGAACCCTTCGGGCGCGCTGCCACTGGCGCCGGGCGTGCTGACACTCGGATCGGAGATCCGCAATGTCGCCCGACCACTAGTACACCGCCGTCCGGGGGGGCAGGTGCGGGGCCCGGGGCATGGCGGTGTCGCATGACGGAACCTCTTGGCCTCCCCCTCAACGTCCGCGACCGGCAGGGCCGGAAGAGCTGGCCAGTCCACGGCAAGGGCTGCGGCCATCAGCATGTCCTAGTCCAGCCTCCTCAGCACCCAGCGACGCAGTGGCGGACCACGCGCCGACCGGGTGGTGGCAGGGAGGGAGTAGCCGAAGGTGATGTATAGGTGATCGGTCAGCGTCTCCCTCGCCGCCATCCTCCAATTTTGCACCATGAGCCAGGACGCCCAGCCCAGATCCACAATGGAATCCCCCTGGGCCCGAACGCAGGTGCTGGCGGAGCCCTTGTTCAGGAGCAGGAGTCACGCGCCAGCCGCCCAGAGCAGTACCGCCCCTCCTCTCGCGTCGGTCCTCGGGGACCCCCAGGCTTCGGCCTTGGAGTTGAAATCCCCGAGGACCAACGTCGGCCGGGTGTGGGAGCTAACCACAACGCTCCCCACCTGGTCCCGGAACTCCTCGAACCTCTCCAGGGACCAGCTGGGTGGCGCGTACACGCCCACCGCTGCTACGCCCCCCCAGTCAACGGCCGCGAAACCCGTGCTAAGACATTGGCGGGCGGGGGAACGTGCCGACCCCCCAGGATGATGGCGACGGAGCCCGCCGCGTCGCCGAACCAGTTGGGTCGGTCCAGTACGCGGTACGGCTCCGACACCACCGCAACCTCAATCTGCCACTCAGCCAGGGTTTGTAGCAAACGGTCCTGCTCCCCGGCCGAGTGGTTGCTGTTGGCCTGCAGGAAAGGACACTTAGGACCCATTGCGCGCCGGCTCCACCGCTGCCTCCACAGCTGCTCCTGCGTTGCTGGGGCCCGCTACCCCAGTGGGCGATGCAGCCGGGGACTGCTTCGCGCTCGTCTTTTTGGCGGACTTCTTCCGCCCTTTCTTCGCGGAGACCGACGGGCATCCTCTGGTCCCCATCCTGTGCCCCGCGGGCCGCCCTGAATCGGTGCAAAGGGGGCACCGCGGCGGGGCCGTACAGCCACTGGCTCGATGGTCCAGATCGCCGCAGTTGAAGCAGCGATCCGAACGATCCACCCCACAGGGACACCGCTGCCTGACATGTCCAGTATCCAGGCAGCGGTAGCACTGCAGGGGGCGAGCCGCCAGGGCCTCGACCCGTGCTGAGGACCAGCCGACCCTCAGACCCTCCCCAGGCCACGGGTAGGGGCGCGAATCTCCCCCACCTTGACCTCCTCCGCGGTGCAGGCTCCTCCGGTTGCCACCGCCGCTGCTACCTCCTCCCAGGTGACCGAATCGTCGAGCTCGATGAGGCGGATCTCGCCCATCTTAACTGGGCACGCCACCCGAACCTCATCGGACCCGCGGAACACAGTTTGGAGGCGGCTAGCCAGGGCCGCCGCCTTTGCCGCCCTCTCCGTCCCGGCGATCTCCAGGACGAGACCGCCGGTGGCCGCGCGCCTGGGCCGGAGATCGGTGATGCCGATCTCCGCGAGGTCGACCTCCTGCCTGGCCCTGATCATGGCCTCACAGCAGGTGATCTACGCCCCGGGCGCGACCGTTAGCGTGACCGACGAGGTTGAGGGGGGGCGGGCGAGGTGGGGCTTCTTTGTGGCCTTCTTTGTCGCCTTGCCCCCGCGGTTCCCTCCTTTCGTGCGGGCGGGGGATTTGTCGTCCCGGCCGTCGTCCTCCTCCCCGTCATCTTCAGCGGCGGCGGAGGGGGGCCATCTCCACACCCGTCTTCTTCGCCGCCTCTGCCTTCATGGCTTTGCGGCCTACCACCTTGGACCACGCCTCAGTCTCCTGGTAGTGGTCCTCCTGGATTTTTGCCATCCTGTCGGCAACGAACGAGCCGGAGGAGGCCGTAGGGCGGGAAGGCGCGCGAGTCCCAGCCGCCCCCGAACCCTTTTTCTGGGGCTGCGGTGTTCCCCCGGATGTCGTGGGATCCCCGCGCTGTTGCCCTGCCGTCCAGAGGTGGCAGGAGGGGGACACGCGGCGGCGCCCGCAGGGTGGCGCGCTGAGCCCGCTCCCCGACGAGCTCCCGCCGGAGGTCGGCCACGCTCCGCGCGACGAGGACAGCGATGCCATCCATGAGCGCGGCCGTCCCCGACTCCCCGCCCCCCCCCTGGCAGCCGGGGCCTCGTTCCCGGTGGGGTCGTCCACGGCCCGCCCCCCTGCGGTCGCGGCAGGCGACGGTGAACGCACCGGGGCGGGGTCCTCCGTATCCTCCAACGTGGTAGCTCTCCGACAGCTCCTCTTCGGCCGGGCCTCCTGCTCCAGCGGGGACGCCGGCCGCGACGCCTTCCTGGTGCCAGAGGCGACCGGGGCTTCTACCGCCGGGGGCCTCTCGCGCAGAGCCACCAGCTCCCGCCGCAGCGTCGGAGTCTCCTCCGCTTGTGACGCTATTTTGGCGTCGCGGAGCTGTAATTGGGCCCTGAGCTCCTCCGTTTCGTGGTCGTCGCGGTGCCGCGCGGCCCTCAGCCCCAGCTCGTTTACGACCGTCTTCACGTCGCGGGATGCCTCCCTGAGGGCACGGACACACGTGCCCTTCAGGTTTTGGGAGCACCCCGCGACCTTCTCGACCTACACGGCGCCCTCCATGGCGCGCGCCACAAGGTCTGGCAAGGGGAGGTGGCGCACGTCGCGCGCAATATCCTCCGCCTCCCTCAGCTTCAGCGCCGACCGGCTTGGCTGGCGGGGGGCCGGGCCGACGTCCAGTAGCGCCCTAGTTGCCTGGAGCTCCATCTCCTCCCGCTGTAGGCGCAGGAATTCTTCGTTCTTCGCGGCAAGGACCACGTAGTCCCCCGATGTATGGGGGCGTCCCCTCTTTGCCGCAGCCGAGGTGCTGGGAGTCGTGGGCGGCACCGTGTTCACCGACCCATCCGACTCCTCCTCGCTGTCAACCGGCTGTCGCCAGAATCCCCTTTCAGAGGCAGCAGAAGAAGCCCTGCTGCCCCTGGTGGATCCCGCCGACATGGGTCGCGCCATTCTGGCCCGAGCGGGAGCCGCGGGCCACCTGGGTCTCGGCTGCGCCGTCTCCTCATCCCTCGCCGACCTGACCGTGTCAGGTTCCCTTGCCTGATTTGTCATCGTTTCGTCTCGTCCTGCGTTTTGTTTTTGGTTTGTAGAATTTTCCATGTTCGTCCCACGAGTAGGTCGGATCCTAGGTCCGCCCAGGCAGAGCCGCCTTACCTGGGTAAGGCAGATGAGGTTGGTCGCTAGCGACTGGTGCACCCACCAGCCACCCCTGGTGCTAACTCCAGGGGCACCCGCCTCACCGCTTGCGCACCTTGGGGCTAGGGATTTTTGAAGAGATTGTCATCCTCGCAGGCCGGCCGGTTAAGGCAAGGCTCTCGTTCCAGCGAAACGTGAACACTGCATTACGGTATAATTGCTAGGGCACTCCGGGTTCGCCACCCGCACCAGACCGCCACGCAGCCTGGCCCCTGGAGAACTCAACGACGCTGCAGCCACCTTTTCGCCTCTCCGATCCAGTTCTTACCGGCAAGGGAGGCCCTGCCAGGATCCGTAGATCCCACCGGCATCACCCCGGGTCAGCTGCGAGTCTACTTCGACAGCAGTAAGCGCCCCCCTTTTAGTCGCCTTCTACGACAGGCAGGGGTCATCGTGCCTGTATTCTATCCCCCAGTCACAGGGGAGGTTTTGACGGGTTTTCCTTCCCTTGGTGTTTGGTCCGCGGGAGCTATTTTATTTCACTCCTACCCTACGTGCACTCCGAAAAGTGCATGGCGAGCATCCCCCTATCCGCCACCTGGGGATGCGCCACGTCGGGGTATCACCTCCCCGCCCAGCCAGTACACTTGGCCAGGCCCGTGGAACGTCTTTTTTTTTTTTTTTACGTGGGGGGAATCTTCGAAAGACGCCCCCAGCCCCCCTGGGGAGCAGCCGAAGGTAATGCCGGGTTTTTATCGGCTAAAACCACCACGGCGGCCTACGCTGGGTGTTGGGGAGGGCCCCGGGACCTCTGACGAACAACACCGGGGCCCAAACACCCATGGCGCCTTGACGCCGCCTTGCTGGGGGGAGGGTCTAGCTTTGGCCCTCCCCCTACGTGCCAAACTCCGCCGCAATCGGGGGCCACACCCGATGACGGCACTCCTCGGGCCGCATGCAATAGGGACCGAGGCCCCAGACCCGGCCCCCTGCGGCCCTGCGGCCCCGCATAAGTTTCGCGGGGCCTAGCGATAGGTCCATAGAACCTTTTCTTTTTTTTTTTTTTGTTTTGGTTTAATGCAAGAGGAAAATGCATTTGCGCACGCGCGGGCTACCTTCTCGTCGCACTATTCGGCTAGGAGAGGACCCGGGCAGTGTGGGACTCGTATCCCCAGAAGGGGGGCCTGGCGCCCATTTGGCGGGGGCAAACCCAAAGAGGCAACCCCGGAAGGGGGCAACCTGGCAACCCAACTCCAAACGGAGTCAGATTTCAGCCCAACAGTGTCTAAGGTCTCAGCCCAGAAGAGGCGACCTAGCGGTATCCCGGAAGGGGAAGTCCGCGGCCAGATACACTACCCACTAAAAACCCCTCCCCTGACGTAGGCCGCCGGAACCGTTTCGTCCTGAGAGGACATCCCACGAGAACACAGCGATAGCCGCAACGGCGCTTCGGCTCCCTAGCTTTCATCCACGCTTTCGTCCACCCTCAATCCGCCATGCGCACAATCAAGCTATAAGGGATTGAGGATCCACGCCGTTACACCTCCGATCAAGCGGTAGGACATTTCAACCTGTACGGTAAAGCACAGGATTTTTCTTCGGCCACGATCAGGAACCGGAGCTCCTGCTCAACAGGTGATCGCGCCATGTCTTCACCAGCCTGCCTAAGCGAGGTCAGGAAGCTTTTTCTTCGGCCACGACCAGGAACCGGAGGATACCCAACTCGACGGGTGGTCGCGCCATCCATTCACCAGCCTGCAAATGCGAGGTCAGGGCTTGCTCTTCGGCCACGATCAGGAACCGAAGGAATTTCGCCTCTTCCAGAGTGCAACCCTCAATTTGTCCCATTCCAAACAACACATCCACACAAAACAGCTGCCACCCCACCACAAACCCTAACCCAATCCACACCACTCAAATCCAATAAATGAGTGAAATAAATGAGTGAATGGACCGCGAACGAAATGCATGAAAAGTAAAATAAAGAAATTTCGAGAAAGAAAATGAAAATAATAATAATAATACGAATGAGAAACATTATACTACCAAATACTAACTGGAATCATTCAAGCAGTATCTCAATTGAGCAAAAGTATAATATGAGCAGGTACAGCTCAAGTCTATCCCCCCTCAAAATGGCAACCCGCAGGGTCGTACCCAGCAATGCTCCTATTAGTTAGGGCGGAAGGCCACACTTTAAGCAAGAAAATAAATATCAGAGGAAATGTGTTGTTGCACTGTTGCACCGTTGTTGCTGTTGGGTTAAGATAATTTAGGGAGGGGGGGTTTGGGGGGGGCGAAGCCCCCCCCAATAAACAACATATCAAATGTATTACTATTATTCCAAAAAGGATACCGGCTATGAAATTGCTTTACAATATCAGAAATTAAGAGATTATGACAAGAAAAAATAAAGATAATAATACAATACACAAGAGAAATGATACAAAACCAAACATAATAGGTATAAAGAGCAGATACAGCTCGAATCTGTCCCCCTCAAAATGACGACCCCCAAGATCCCAACTAACAATAATTGCCCATACTAGTTTAGGCAGAAGGCCCCGTTTAAGAATGAAAAGAAGTATCCAAATAAATTGGTATACTGGAGTTAGGCTAGGGCACTTTAAGGGGGGGTCTGGGGGGCGGAGCCCCCCCAGTCAACAACACAAACCAATCACCCCGCCACCACCCCAGTCGAGAACACCGGCAACGACACCACCTCCCAAATATCAGAAACTGGGAGGTCACAAGACACCACAAAAGAGAGACAATACAACACGAAACACCTCAAAACACCAACCGAAACCGCTCCGAGTAATATATCACCCGAGCAGAAGCATAATACTGAGTACGCACAACCCAAATCCATCACCCTCACGATGGCAACTCCCCAGATCGCAGCCAACAATCGCCCACTCCAGCCTGAACTGAATGCCCCGCCTTTAAGCATGAAAATAAGAATCCAAATGAATTGGCGCTTAGTCAGGGAAGCTTCAGGGGGAGAGGGTTCGCGGTGGCAAAGCCCCTCAATCAACAGACCAAACCACAGCAAACCACCACTCCAGCTGAGAACACCGATAATGGAGCCACCTCCCAAATATCACGAGCCAAGAGGTTATAAGGACACAACGAAAGAGAGACAATGCAAATTCAAAACATCACCAAACACTGACCGAAACCGCCCCAAGGAATATGCACCCAAGCTGACGCATAGCTATGAGTACGCACAACCAAGTCCGTCGCCCTCAAAATGAGGACCCCCCAAATCCTACCTAACCATAATTGCCCGTACTAGTTTGGGCAGAAGGCCCTGTTTTAAATGTGAAAAGAAGTATCCATATAAATTGGTGTATTGGTGTTAGGTCAGGCCAGTTTGAGGGGGGGGGGGGTCTGGGGGAAAAGAGCCCCCCAGTAAGATGAGAAATTAAATAACTACTATTCCAGTCGAAAATACCGGCAGTGAAACTACTTTACAAATATCAGAAATTAAGAGATTATGAACGAGAGATAATACGAAAACAAAACAAAGTATGAAATGAGCAGGTACAGCTCATCCTAATATCCGAGTAAAATAAAGTACGCTACACTATCATTAATAATAATTAAAAATTATCCCTAATTGACAACCATCCGAAGCAACAGCAGAAAGATATTACCAGCCACATCCATTCAACTTACTACACAACCACACTCGGCCGATCATTCCGTAACGGTTATCCAAAGACAAATTATCTGCCGCGCAGTAGTCACCCACCACGCGCCAGTTACCCGCTAAACAGTTACCGACCGTAGAACTATCCAGCGTGCGGCCGCGCAATCCTAGGAAGCCATACTTACCATCAGGCTTACCTACAAAGGTAAACCTGATATACAATCCTATTAACGAAAGGGTAAAGTTAACTGTATTCAAATAAAAGCAACAGTAAACCTAAATGAACCATAATCAAAATAAATTAATTAATAGATAAGTCAATGCAACGGTTATAATTTCTCCTGAATAAAATAAATCACATATCATGCATGCTTGTATTAAATGAATGAAATAAAACATATATATAAATATAAATATAGATTAATAAACAATCAGTAATATAAAATCATCAACCCGAACAAGTCCGTAGATTGCGCGGATCGCAGGACACGCCGCGCAAGTAAATTATCCCGCCGCAGAACGAGTTGCACAAAAATATAAAAATTTAAAGAAATACAACCGTCAAGGAAAGAGAGGCCGAATAGACAAATAGAATAAATAACATAAACAGTTAACCAGATAAAAATCAAAATCGAGCTTAAAATCGAAATCAAAATCAAACAACGCCTGTAAAGGAAACCAAAGTAAGATAATTGCAATAATACACAAAAGAATAACAGCAATAACCCATCCAAACAACATGAATATTCAATCTTACAGAAACAGCACACCCTCATGAAGAGCCACAATATTACAAGAGAGAGACGTCATGAATAAATTGAATTAAAGAATATCAGAGAATATAAAGATGCCTAAGATATATCAGAGATGAACAGACAACAAATAAAATCAAAATCAAAAGGCGATAATAAGATAAATAAAGAGCAATAAAAGAGATAACGTGATACAAATAATCGGCATATATAAAATATAAATATATTAAATATAGAAAATATAGAAAATATAAATATAGAATAGAATAACCGTATGGAGGCAAACAAAATATATTAATACCAGGTATAGTACTTAATAACATCATAAGTGAAAATAAACTCAATCATAACAATTACTTTAATTCAATTTCGTTCAGAATGAATAAACAGTGACAAAGTGACAGAATGAGCGAATGATCGATGAAGTAATCAATTAAAGTTATTAAAGAAGAATGAAGCAATAGTAAGGCATAAAATATAAAGTGAAGATCGCATTCATAATGTAAATAATTTAAGTGTAATGTAATGTAATATAATACAGTGTAAAACAAATAAAACACACTAAAATGAAATACAGAATACAAAGAGTGACTTCAATAAAATAAAACCGTAAAGATTATCCACAACAATGTATTTTATCAAAATCAAAATGGATTATAAGTTGAATAAATGGTAATAAATGACAACTGATCACATCAAAGCAAATGCAAAAAGAGTAATAATTAAATGACGCATCAATATATAAAGTACCTAAAGCGACAGGTAAGTCAAATAAATATGCAGTACATAGTTAATAAACACAATATCAGTGTACAGACTAAATAATATATAAAGGAAAGTAAATAAAACACTTAAATTATAACAGAACCACGCAGAATCACAGCATTTGACTGAATAGAACCACTAATCATCATAGAAATGAAACTACAGAAGAATCACATCATACCCATAGCTTCCAATGATCTGAATGAATGAATGAGAGAATGAATAATGAAAGAAAGAAAGAAAGAAGTGAATGCGTCAGAAGAGCGAGAAAACAAAATACAAAACAATATGAGTAAGATAAAGTAGAATAAGCCATAGAAAAGTCAAATTTAGAGATGAGATTACGTCTGAGAATTATTACAGAAACATAACCCCATATGTCAAAGCCACAAAGTGTCAAAGCAGCATGAAATGAATAGTTAAAGGAAAAGATGAAGAATATAAGAGCTGAATCGCAACTCAAAAGGAAGAAAAGAAAAGAAGAAAAAGAAAGAAAAGAAAAGGAGAAAGGAAAGGAAGGGAAGGTAAGATAATTGCGATAACATACTACAGAATAACAGCAATAACCCATCCAGACGGCATGAATATTGAATTTTACAGAAACAGCACGCCCTCATGAAGAGCCACAATATTACAAGAGAGAGACGTCATGAATAAATTGAATTAAAGAATATCAGAGAATATAAAGATGTCTAAGGTATATCAGGGATGAACAGACAACAAATAAAATCAAAATCAAAAGGTGATAATAAGATAAATAAAGAGCAATAACAGAGATAACGTGATACAAATAATTGGCATATATAAAATATAAATATATTAAAATATAGAAAATATAGAAAATATAGATATAGAATAGAATAACCGTATGGAGGCAAACAGAATATATTAATACCAGGTACAGAACTTAATAACATCATAAGTGAAAATAAACTCAATCATAACAATTACTTTAATTCAATTTCGTTCAGAATGAATAAACAGTGACAAAATGACAGAATGAGCGAATGATCGATTAAGTAGTCAATTAAAGTTATTAAAGAAGAATGAAGCAATAGTAAGGCATAATTAAAATAACGAGTTTAATCAAGCTTAATAATGATCTAAACGATTCGTATTATAGTAAGCCAGACCACATAGAATCATGATACTAACCAATCCCTCTATCCCAAAAGAAGTCAAACAGTGCAAAGGTATAACCCAATGTCGAATAAAACATGACAGAATAGTTAATTTTATTCAAAAGTCCCTCCTGATTTCATCAAATGAATCCAGGTCAGGCACGCCCTGTGAGCAATGGCAAAAGACAATACAAGTGTAGGCAGGAGAAGAAACAGGGACCATGCGAAGCAACGAGCAGGCTAATTAAGAAGCCATACTACCACTTACGAGTCAGCTAGGGCAGTCACACCGTGCAACTAGAACATGTCGCACTAAGTGATAATTAGAAAGGTATAAGGTAGACAATGAACGACATATTGTAGGAAGTAGTCTATAAGGGTATCCTACAGATAGTTCATAAAGAAACCAAAAGAAAGAAGGTTCATACAATAATCAAAGGCGTGTTACAACCTAACTCATATCAAACTGCGTAAGAGGGAAAAGAAAGCTGGTGAACTACCGCTAGATGTTATGTAAACCAAGATTGGGAAACCCAACCCTAATTATATCTCAGAATAACTACACTGCGCCATTTAACTGATCCAGACCTCCCATAATGTAAGATTAATAAACACTGTTCTCGTTTAACGTTTAACTGAACGTTTTAAATCTAGAGTGGAGAGAATACATCCATATTGACAGCCGGCCCTTGACAGATATCAACACTGCAAAGAGCTACAAGAAACCGATGCCAAGCATACCATAACCATTCCAGAACCAACTTCTGACATTTCATGCGCAGCCTGGCTCCGATTGGCAAGTGCTCGCGCACAATGCCGATGTGGCGCCACCATGCGGTGAAACAGGCTAAATAATTTGGATAATATAAGGTGTATCCCACCTTGACTCCTATGTACCATAACGCGATTTCCCCACTTGATTTCGTAATACGCACACCATGTATATTTACCGCGATTGAAGCGCTCATCAGGCGAAAGTGCGAAGTTCATTCAAGCTTTCCCGCCATTCAAACCTACGCACAGCCGTGGCGGGATACTGCAACCCGGACAACTGATAAATATAAGAAAGAATGTTAACTTTAAATTATAGACTAATAGTTATAAATTAGCATACTAAAATGTACCTTATTAAATGAAAAGAACAGCCATCGATACGCCATCTCTCCTGTAGAATGTTCAGTGCTCAAATAAATCTCAATTCAAATGCCATTAAACTAGAATTATCAATAACATTATTTATGCAATTACCTGCAATGGATCAATGTCACCGAATTTATTATTGCAAATAATCCCACAAAGGACTAAGTACTGAGAATTAAATATAAAGAGTGAGTTAAACTAATAAACAGAAAACTCCTTGCGATATTAAGAGATCACCTAAATTGTTAGATTTGTAAATTAGCCATCCCGTAACGTGAGCAATCACTATGAAAAATAAAGAGTAGAATAGAAGCCTACCCTATTATACATCAAGGATAATTTGACCGAGTCCTAATTACTAGTTAAAATAAAGACAATAATAACGGTCAGGCAGAAACCAAACGCTCCTTTAACTTAAGGGAACATCCCAGATAAGTTAGATAATCCTACAATTTATAAGATTAAAGTTACTACGCAACAGCCATGTTTAATGCACAAATATTATTACAACGGGTGGAGGAGTTCCGTGAATAAAGAAATGTAAACCTGTATCTTAATTATAACATCAATCAAGAGCAACTGCACCAGCCAATCGAGACAAACTATATTTGAGAAATCAAAAGCTAAAGGTGATAATCAATGATACTAAATGTACTTACATTAAACTGCAAAAGGTAAAGGAAATCAAGCCTGAAGAAAGTAACGGGATAATAAAAGATTAACCTGCATCATTAAGGCATTAATTCTAAGACCAAGGAATCCAATAGCCAGCGCCGCCAATATTAGAAATAACGAGTTTAATCAAGCTTAATAATGATCTAAACGATTCGTATTATAGTAAGCCAGACCACATAGCATCATAATACTAACCAATCCCTCTATCCCAAAAGAAGTCAAACAGTGCAAAGGTATAACCCCAATGTCGAATAAAAACATGACAGAATAGTTAATTTTATTCAAAAGTCCCTCCTGATTTCATCAAATGAATCCAGGTCAGGCACGTCCCACGGACAATGGCAAAAGACAATACTTAAAATAGGAGTCAGGACTGGTGTAGGCAGGAGAAGAAACAGGGACTATGCAAAGCAACGAACAGGCTAATTAAAAAGCCATAATACCACTTACGAGTCAGCTAGGGCAATCATTAACACCGTGCAACTAGAACATGTCGCACTAAGTGATAATTAGAAAGGTATAAGGTAGACAATGAACGACATATTGTAAGAAGTAGTCTATAAAGGTATCCCACAGATAGGTCATAAAGAAACAAAAGAAAAGGTTCATACTATAATCAAAGGCGTGCTACAACCTAACTACTATCAAGCTACGTAAGAGGGAAAAGAAACCTGGTGAACTACCGCTAAATGTTATGTAAACCAAGATTGAGGAAACTCAAACCCTAATTATGTCCCAGAACAATTATACTGCGCTATTTAATAACTGATCCAGACCCCCCCCCATAATGTAAAATTAATCCGCGCTGATCACGCGGAGAACATTAAACGTTTAACTGGAAATTTAAATAAAGAGAAGAACATAACTATGAGAAAACAAGAAAAAAAAGGAAAGCAAAAGGAAAAGAAAGAAGAATGGATATTGCAGGAAATTGTACAGGATCAGAGTAAGTAAGTAGGTAAGTAAGCAGAGATAATAGGATGAATTTATAAGTTTACCAGCCATACGTATACAAATGTTCAGTCGCCCAGCACATCAAACCCCGGCAGCGAAAGCGGCGTTGAACGTAATAAAACCCCCCACCTCAGAGATTAATACTCGATTAATATTAAACTACAGAAATATGGTAAAGTGAGAAGACCCACCTTGCCATTAATGAATTAAGAATATAGTTGTGAAGGGATAAAATATAATTATAAATAGGTATCCAAGAAGAGAGTGACATTTAATTGTATAAGTTGTCATACATACCACCACTATTTAATATCATATTTAAACAAAATTAGAGAAGGACGCAAGCAACAAAATTAACCATGATACACGGTTACCAGAATCAGAGGAAACCGAGCGTAGCATATGACAAACATCTGGAGTCGACAAAAGCCGTTCTCAGTAACAGGGGACCATGGTAAAGTAGTAAAATAGTAAAAAAGTAGTAAAGTTCAACTTGGGTATAGGTGGTATGCGCCATCCTCAAACCGCTACACTCGTAATTGATCATAAATCAACCGCCAGCAAAGGGACAAGATGCCTGGTGCGACAGAGTCAAGAGCCCCACCACCACCAAATGTCCAAGTGCAATAAGATATCAAACGAGGCATCTCAAGTGATGTCATTACATGAAATAAATCTACCCGATGGAGCAGCTATTTATTAATGAGTTACAAACAGCCATAACGACCCCCACCGAATGTGCACCCAAATCACAGCATGACAACCCAATGACCCTAGTCTTAAATTAAATAGTACTGACCGAATATGAAGATCCAACAGTCCAAGAAGAAAATATTAAATTCCTATTTAATAGCATAACACGGCAATGCCATGTAGGCCAGGGAATAATTAATTAAGGAGGAGAATAGGTTATACTAGAAGAAGTTAAGTTAAAATTAAAGTAAATGACTACACAGCACAGCTTATTGCCAACACCGTATGCCCTGTTAAATCCGATGAGAAATTATTCTTCATGCCATAGAGATCAGTTCGAGCAAAAGGGCCATGTGCGATACCCTGTCACCCTCTGTGGATAATACAACCGTAGCGAAGAACAACTCATGAAAAGGTAAGATCTTTGGGTCAAGGCCAGACACTATGACCATGGGCTAAAAATAAGAGAGGATTCCCGTAACCACCAGTAAACTCACATCGTGAAACGCAATACAATAGATAAACAGTTTTGTCAATTGTAACCTGACCTCCAAGGTGGAAGAGTGAAATATGGCCAGCACGACACAGCCAGCGCCCAGACACAATGGGACCAGAGCCGTAAGTAAAGTACAGGAAATCATGAACACGAAGGCGTTGAAAAGAATATAAACAGTCGCACGCAATTCTCATAAATTACCAACGATAGAAAGTAAAACGTGACAAAGGACCACCTCTGCCTTGTGATTACAAAGCAGGATAAACTTGCAGAAACAATAATCCATGGAAGAGAAGACGAAAGGGTTAAATAAGAAAATAAAAGGAATTGATGGGTAATCAGAGGAACAATTAGCAAAATAGGATTAATTAACGGAAGCCAAATATCCAGTATCAAAGAGAAGGATCGGTTGTATATATCAAAATATAAACGAAGCCACTCAAATAAATATGACCATTAACTATAATTAGTTCAGGAAGCTAAGATGCAAATAATTAGAAGAGACAAGGGCTAAATGCAAGAGGAAGCTGATGTCTTAGTACGAATAGAATAACAGAGAAAAGAAAAGGGCATAAGGATAAGAGAGGATAATGAAAAGAGCAGAAGAAGGAGACCTGAAGGGCGGCCCCAGCTCGCCAAGAGGATTACAACCAATCAATCATAAGAAGAGTAGAACGGAGAGCTGAGGGGAGACAGGTACAGGAAAGGAATCAAATTAACAAAGGCCTATGGGAGAAAGGAAAACCTAATCAAGGAGAAAACTGAGCAAAAGGGGGAAATGAGTGAGGTATTAGAGGGAAAGAAAGAGAGAGAATAACACTAGGGCAGTAATAGAACTATGACTTAAAGAGTAGGCGAAATCAACCACCATACCCCGCATCTGCCATTAATATCAAATAATTTCCCACCATCCCACCAACGACAGATTCATGAAAGAGAGAATAGAAAAGAGTTAAGGTAAAATGAGAAATATAAACAAGCTATCAGTAAATCTGTGTAAGAACAAAGAGATATGAGGGCGACTGAACAAAGCCGTATAAATCCGAACGGAGGCAGGCCAACCTCGTATTGGAGCAAAGATGTGAATAGCTTTAAGTGAATTAAATAAATCATGAATGATTGCTAATAAAGTTCAAACGAAAGAGGCAGAGATTGAAGGCAGGAATAACCACCATTCATTCAATGGAATCATGAGCCTGGATTACGAATAATTGCAAGAATTCAAGCCAAAGATCGAGCGAATCAGCACTCGGAAAGGAACCAATAGCAAACTAAAAGAAAGGGAAAAGGACTAAACAAAATTAGAAAGAGCATGGAATTAAATAGAAATGGAAATAGGAATGGAAATGGAAATAGAAATAGAAATAGAAATAGAAATAGAAATAGAAATAGAAATAGAAATAGAAATAGAAATAGAAATAGAAATAAAATAGAAATAGAAATAGAAATAGAAATAACAAAGAAATAGGAATAGAAATAGAGAATAGAATAGAAATAGAAATAGAAATAAAAATAGCAAAAGAAATAGAAATAGAATAAAAATAGAAATGGAAATAAAATAGAAATAACATAAACTGGAAAGAAAGAGGAACTTAAGGATGAAGAAAAGGAAGGAAGAAATTATAGGAAAACAACCAGTATAATTGAAGTCACAGTACCACGACCAGATCACGAAGCAGAACGTCTCTTATACCAAAACATAATCAGGCTCGGAGTGAACTCAGACAAGTACAAAGAAACAGAATAAATGAAGTAAGATCGGGAACAACATAGGTGAAGTAGCGGGCGACCAAACCTCCGCACTGCCAAGCAGCCATTCAGAAAACCAAAACAAATTCCATCTGAGATATCAGCTGAGGACCCATTCAAGCTGAACATGATAATAGCCAGGCAGCTTAAAGCCCGTTTGATAACAAAGTGGGAGAAAGCCAACCCCTCGATAGAGGTTAAACGCATATTAATTAAATTCACTTGCCTTACAGAATATGAAGTAACTCCCAGAGCTCAATCAGAATGTGGCCAAGCACCAACCAATTGAAATGGGAAATTAGATATAGTAAATATCTACAGGCCAACACCAGCCTTATGTAACCATATATTAATCAAATAGCAGAATAAGTAACCGATAACGGATTATAAATTGAAAACAGTGAATTATAAATAACATTACGATTGGTACGGCTAAAATAATCATCACACAGTACCAATTTCTCAGGAAGAAAAGAATAATAGACTAGTATAATCACATTAAATATAATGAGTCGCGATCAAATAATTACCCTATACTGCCGACTCCTAAAAAGGGGGGAATGTAATAGGGACTTACCTACCGCTAACTGAGATAAGAACAATTTAAGGAAATTTAGAAAGTAATCTACTAAAGTAAATCGAATAATAGAAGACCGAAAATCAAATAGGAAGCATAGAGCGGTAATAAACTCGTTGTAGGGTCCCATTGGCTGCAAAAAGAAAGTGACAGTAGTGAAATTCAGGAAGCAGAAAATTCCCAAATTTTGGTAATAGTAAAGTTAATAACACAAAAGGGGGTCATAACGAAGTAAAAATGAAGTTAAATAAATTTAGTGAGGTCATGAGGCCATTCGATTGAGTAGGGTAGGGAGTCTAAGTAGATCAAAGTTACAGCATAGTATGTGAAACGAAATTTCACACTTGAAGGAAATATAAACTTAGCACAACAAATCGAAAGAAGGAACGTCCTTGGAGTATAGTATAAAAGGGAGGAGATAATGGCTAGTAAAAGAAGAGAAAGAGTTCTGTGTGCTGTTAAACTCCAGTGAGGCATAACGAAAAATAATCTTATTTGAATTTAAATCATATCAAAAGGCATTAGGCCATAACTAAATGAGATAGGAGATATTAAAATGATAGGGCAGTTTGGAACATGACTATATCACAAGGTCAGCTGTACCAGAAGATAAGGGAAGTTAGGTGATATATAATGAGTAAGAGTAAGTAAACCATATCAAAATTAATTGCAGACTAATTCAAGGAACGAAATATGAGGTTTAAATATAAAGGTAATGTGAGTTCCTAGGAGACTAGCGAATTGGCAAAGGCAAGGGCAAGCGATTCAAACTGTTATATGAAAATACTTCACACCCAAAGCGGCAGAGAATAACAAGCCCGAGGCCTCAGAAAAGAATACAAATTGACAATAATCCCCCTCACCAATCCCGAAACGAAATCCCGCATAGAGCACAGCGACAATGCCGATACAAAACCTGCCAACGTTCATGTAAATCGCGTGAAAGTAGGTTATCGTTAATAAAGAGGAGGGATCAGAGAAGTGTACCAAGGCAGAGCAAAGGGAAAAGAATCAAGTGGTAGTCTGAATAATCCATACAGATCAACCTATCAACCCAAGCATAAAATAAAATAAGGTCGTTAGCCACAAGCCATGCAAACGCAAGGCATCTCCGCAATAATAGGTGAAGACTATAGGAGATGGAAGGGGAGAGACGGGGCTTGTATCCAAATCAAGCCAATGCCTCCATTTTACCCAGACGACGCGCCGTACCCCGCAGGTCACCGGACCAGCGCCAAGCTCAACCAATGAGCAAATAGCCCCGTCTCGTAGCCCGTAGCCAACCACGACCACCATGGAGGGGAGCGCCACCGACCCCGGCAAAAGAGTAACATCCTACGCGGCTCAGATGACCATCAACCACCCGAAGCATAACATAGATCCGACAACGAGTATAAAGGCCAGAACTAAAGTGCAGTAGGAAAAGGTAACAAATTACATTGTTTAGATTACAATTATTCGATTTAGCGAGCAGCACAGATATTATCCTTGTAAATCAAATATTAAAGAGTTAAACAGGCATCAGTTGGACAACATTAGCCCATTTACTAAAATATGCCTCGAAACCATCAGAATTAATTTCGTCATTTTATAGTAGCGGAAGGTACAGGAAGGAAGCAATCCAATATAACTACGGGATACCGGTTGACCACAGGCGAAGCAGGTGACCATAGACAAGACAGAAGGAGCAGGAGAACAAGAGAAAGGTAGGTTCTGTACTCACCAAAGAGTTTAGTTACAACGAATTGAAGGCCTGAAAGAATGAAGGTGTTTAGTGATAATGAATTAACACAAAGTGGAGTAGTATAACGTATGTTAATCCTTTCACATGGACAGAATAAAATAGCAAAACGGAACAACGGGATAATATATAATCTATAATATATATATGATATATTAACAGATCAAAATAGAATTTAAGAAATATATTTGACAGGTTACCCACAAGCCTAAAGTGCACAAAGTGCAAAGTGCAAAGGAACCAGGATGAACAGCTTATCAGCCGATCTCTTGTCCGCAATAGAGGAGGCACTAAAAGACGGACACAACCCCGCAGGAGAAGGCAACAGAGCGGCAGGTGAGGCCAATGCACCAACCGCGGCAGAGGGTAAAAGAAAAATCCTGGTGAATCAAGACGTAAGTACCACCCAAGTCTTAACATTTCCCAAATTACCCGTCAATAACACCGCAAACCTAGATCGCCCAATCCAGACAACGTAAATTTATTAAATATTAAGACAATATGTCAAAAGAGGAACGGCCATTGGATAGATACAGATGGGATAAAAGTAATTGAGAAATTTAACATAAAGTGTGTACCTGGAATAAGTAAACCGAACTACAGAAATCCTAACACAATATAAAGAATTAACCCACACCAGCATAGCCAGCGTTGTAATGAGATTAGTTTAAATAAAATAGATAGATAGATAGAAAATTAGACGAGGGGTAAGCGGGTTAATAGGGTCGCAAGAGAATACAAGCGAATAAAATTAATGTAATAACGACTAACCGATTGTGGCCAAAAATAGAAAATAATAATGAGCAAATAGGGAATGTCAGAGTGCAAATTGAAATAAAGTGAAATCAAATAAGAAATAGAATTTCAACACGGGAAGGTCCGTAAGATTAACCCACCCCACGACTAGAGAGAGTCAGTTTTAGCCTAAGATGAACTTCACGGTACCAGATACCACAGACTAACACAAATATTAAGATAATAAATACCTAACAATTGAATACTTAAATAAGTAGCTAATATTCTTTAATAATTACAGCAATTAGATGCCGTCATATCAGGGTCAGTAGAGAGGGCAATGACAGCACGCATTGGGAGCATCCAGAAGGAGATGATGCGCCATACAGCCGCCATGATACGATTAAGTCAAGTCACCTCAAGACGGCAAAATCCATATCGCTGGATTCGCCCAGAGCTGCGAATAAGATCCCGAATTAACCCCTCAACCTCACACGGCAGGGCCCCCCCCCTCCACTAATGGAGGTGCCAACAGCACAGTTTCAACAGGGGCCAACTGTAAACCAAGTCCACCCAACACGGGACCGTCGCTATCAGGGACCACAATACCGGCAATACCGGCAACCCAACCAAATTCCTGGGCGTAGTTTAATAATTCCGATATCTTCATCCTACCAGGTTTCCCCACGCAATCTTCAGCTTCTACAGCCGAGTTATATATATCAGAATCCGTCAATACACCACTCACCATACCTAACTATCCAATCCGATCACCAGCTATACACATTCCCTTATTAGTAATTAATTAGATGAGTAGCAAATTTAGGTTAATTCGATTATTTAGGATATGTAAGATAAAATTACCAATTGTATTCCTCCGAATTACATATTAATTATTGATCATCTTAATATGTCTAGAAAGTAAGTAGAATAAGATATTGTAAAACCGTTATATTACCTATCACATATGCTCATATGCTCCTATATTAGTCAAAATGTATGGAAAAAAGACACCCCATAAATAAATAAATATAACTATAGCTTGCAAATTCTGTACCACGCACTGACCATCACTCCTCGACAATAAAGAGCTACAAAACAGCTACATGCACTCAATGCTCATAACACCGTCCATTCCACCGCATCCCACAAAGCGAAAGTTCACCAGTAATTTGCCCCTAAAACTTGCTAAATAGAGTTTAACAAATAAAGGATTATGCCATGTGAACGATCACGAAAAGTATACATATGGTCAGCACAGAGATATTACCCCGAAGCACCCACGCATCCGTTGGAAGATGCGAGGAAAGAGGACAAAAGACTCAGTAGAGAATACCCCTAGATGACATAATATGAATAATTATAGAGTGTCAGCGTAAGAGTAATGATCAAGATATAACTATACCGAACATTAATCAATCAAAATGCACAAGAGAAACTCGAAAGTATAAGTATGAACACAAACCCAACCGCACATCTAGAACTACAACCGCGATTGTGTCATCAAACGAGTGAATCACAGATTCAAATTTACTAGAACCAAATTAACTAAATCCTAAATGACCCCCATGCATATAAAGGCATCCAGTTCCGTAAGGGGAATCCCCATAGCAGAGTGAGCCATAAAACAGTAAGTCATCCAAGGAAAACGTAGAATAATTAAGAGTAACACTGAAAATACAAGAATGAAAGAGTTAATTAATCGCGAAAAAGTTCAGCAGGTGCAATGTGCGACTTGAGTGCAGCACAGGAGCATATATACCATGAAATAGAGCCTGAGCCATAAATCATGTAATTTCATCCACCCCAGTCCTCCCACAATCATCGTAATTATCGTAAAGAGAATTAGAATTTAATACAAGGTAAATAACACCTAGCATATGGTGCGACCGAGAAAGGCCAGCGATGAATGTCAGCGCCCCTCTCACAACACGAAAAAGGTGTCTCCAAAATAACAGGAACAAAGAAGGATAAGCGGTTGTGATAATGATGACTGAAATTATAATAGCAATGAACGGTTGACTTAAACATTTAAAAAAAGAATCCTGACGTACAATACGCACGTCATTAATCCTCCTGTACTTCGATAAAGTTAGGCCCCCAAACAACGTCAAGACAAATCGAGATTAAGTACTACAAAACAGGAATAGTAACCAAATGTACAGGTAACATGATCATAGGTAGAATAATGAAGTAGTGTTACCAACTCCCAGATAAACGATAAAAGCGATAGCAAACGTATGAGCATAACTTTGGTTAGGAAAGGATAGCAGGTGTTAGGAAAATAGAGAAAAGTAATTAACAAGAGCACCCTAAACTATAATTCCGAGTAACACCCCCGAAAAATCAGTACAGCAATAAGGGATTATTTAAAAAGAGGAACAGAATACAACTCAACAGAGTGAAATAAGGTTACACCATAATAAACAACCTTCTCGCGATGAAACGATGAGCATATAGGGAAAAAGTAGGAAAAGAAGAAAAGGAGAATGAATATAAAAGAACGAATTTGTGCAAAATCAAAATAAGCAAGGTAAGGTAACAAGGTAGATTTATAAGTTTATAAACTATGCATATGCAAGTGTTCAGCCACCCAGCACGTCGAAATCTGGCGGCAGAAGTGCCCCTAAAACATGATGAAATCCCACCTAAAGGGTTAATAATTAATTAATATTGAACCCTAGAAATGCGGTGGTGTGAGAAAACCTATCTGCCATTAATAATTAAGAATATAATTGTAAAGGATAAATTTAAGCGGGTACCAGGAGAGGAGAATGAAATATTCAATTGTATAAGTTGTCAATACAGGTTACAACTATTTAATATGATGTTAAAATTAGAAAAAAGACGCACGCAGCAAAAGTTGCCAATGATATCCGGTCACCAGGATCAGAGGAAACCGAGCGTAACATGTGACAACCATCTGGAGTCAGCAAAACATTCATAAAACAAGAACCATGGTACCATAGTTAAATTCTACCCGGGTACAGATGGTGTGCACCGCCCCAAAATAGCTACATTCGCCGTTGATCATAAATCAACCATAAGCGAAGGGACAAGATGCCTGATACGATAGAATAACGAGAGGTGTCAACAAATGTCTTAGTGCTAAAACATATCCAACAAGGCATCTCGAATGACGTCATTACATGAAATAAGGCTTCCGCTGGAGCAACCATATTAATGAATTCCAAACAGTCAGCGTAACCCACTATCGAAGGCACACCCTGACCACCGCCTCATAACCACCCAATGACTTGAGTCTTGAATTGGCTAAACGGACAGAGTATCAAAACCTAACAGTCCGAAAAGAGAAATAATCAGATCCTACTTCATAGCATAACATAGCAATACAATGCGAGCGCGGGAATAATTTGTTTAAAGGAGAGAATAAGTTATCGAACTAGAAGAAGCTAAGTTCAGATTAAATAAAAGACAAACAAAGTACAAGTTGCAAACCGCGTATGATCCGCTAGATCCCATGAACGCTTATTCCTCATGTCCAAGAGAGTAGATCAACCAAATGAGACCATATACGCTCCCTCATCACTCCATTATGGGTATTGAATACCGCAGTGCAGCAAAGCATAACACCAATGCAAGAGGTAAAGGTCCGTTGAGTCAAGGTCAAGGCGAAAAATAGCCATGGGCTAAGAATAAAGGAAAATCCCATGACAGCAAGCAGACTCACATCACGAAACATACTGCCATAAATAAATAGCTATGCCACATGTAACCTGACCTCTCAAGAGGAAGAGTGAGATATGGCCAGCACGACACAGAAAACGCCCCGACACAATGGAACCAGGGCCGTAGACTGGAGTACCGAAAGACCCTGGACACGAGGACGATAAAGAAATATAAACAGTCGCGAGCAACTCTCATAAATTACTACCGATAGAAAATACGAACATAACAAGACAGCGTCCACCTTGTAACCCAATAGCAGGATAAGTTGCAAAATAAATCAGCAGAAGAGAAGAAGAAAGGGTTAAATGAGAGAATATAAGAGATCGGGAAGCAATCATGGAGATAATTAGCAGAATATACTTACCTAGCGAAAGCCACAAAATCCAGTGACTAAAGAGAAGGGTACTTTATAAGCAAAAGAATACAAGCGAAGCCAATTAAAGTATACCAATTGAATGATTAATTCCTGAAGCTAAAATGCAAATAATTAGAAGGGACAAGGGCTAAATGCAAAGAGAAGCTAATGCAATAGTGCGAGTAAAGTATCAGAGAAGAGCAGAGGGCACACGAATAAAAGGATAGTGAAAGAGAGCAAGAGAAGGCCACTTGAAGTTAGGCCCAAGCACACACAATGATCAAAAGGATTACAAGAAGGAGTCGAATCCTTTGGAGATAAAATGACGAAAATGAAGAGAATGAAGAGAGAAAGGTACTGAAGAGGGATCGAATCAACGAAGGCCTGTAGGAAGGGAAGATCTAGCAAGACCTAGCAGGAAGAAAACCACGAAAAGAAAAGAGAGTGAGGTATTAAGGGTAAAAAGAGAAAATAACAAAAGGGAATGTAAAGGAAATATTTATGACTTAAGAGTAGGCAGCCAGAAATCATGCACAGCACCCCGTATCCCCGATCGATAGCGAGCAACCTTCCCCATCCACCGACTAAAGCTCTTGGAAGAGGAAGTAGAAAAGAGCTAAAATGAAACTGAGGATGAAAATGAGAATGAAAATGAAAATGAAAATGAAAATGAAAATGAAAATGAAAATGAAATGACGATGGAATGAAAAATATAATCGAGTTATCACCGAATTTAAGTAAAGCGAAGGCACTGGAATGACCCGTACGACCCTGAAAAATCAAAATATAGAGAAGCAGAATTCATCAGAAGTAAACAGGGATAGCGCAGAAGTAGGTTAAATAAATCATGATGTTGAATGTTGTTCGCAGAATCGTACCAACGCCATGAACGTATATCCAAGCTAGTAGTAACGAGCCATGCACACGCAAGGTAGCCCTGCCACGATAGGTGTAGACAAAAGGCAAAAGGCAAAGGAGTGGGAAAGACGAGGCGCGCCCCCTATCGGATCAGTTCCCCCAACTAACTCGCACCACGCGCCACCCTGCGCAAATCGCACCGATCAGTACCAAGTTCAGCCGACGAGCGCGCAACCCCATCCCCCAATCCAAGGCTTTCCCAACACAAATCGCCCCTTTCAAATTTATAAAGGGGAGCGATACCGTTCCAGTCAAAGAAGAGCTTCCGCACAAAGTTCACAAGCCAGTCCACATCGAAAACACGTTAATCAAATTCCTAATCCAAGACCAGATCACACAGGAAATAGGTAAGCCCATAAAAGACAACACATAATCTCATACACACGGGTCACCAACAGTACAACTATAGAGCTAACCACAGTTAAAGAACTCCACCACATAAGTCGTTAAGTTTATTAAAGAATTAAACAACCGGCCACTGTAGGGTCAATGGACCGGAAACCAGCGCATTCCCACCAGCACAAGCATTGCCGTAGTCCAACAAAACCAGTCCATCATTAACTGTGTCAAAAGAGAAGATAACAAACAAACAATCAACAAAAGCAGCAGGCCCTCACCGCTAGCCAGTCAAGTGAAAGCGTCTAAAGAAGGAAAGAAGGAGTAAAGCAGGGAAGGTAAGCTCAGTATGCTAGGGAGAACACAGGGCAACACGAGTAATCCGAGAGTAATAAGTATATGACTATAAGAGTGAAGTAAAGTAAGATTGAGGTGGAGTAGCGTGAAGCGTGACACAGCCCACCGCACAGAATACCTGAATAAACGGGTACATAATCCATAATTAGGCCCGCATGAGCCAACCCAAACCATCCCACGTGCCCCAGTGATGGGACACGTAAGGACGGATCCCATGGCCTTGCCAGAGGAGGCAGCAGAAGGCGAACGAAACCAAGGAAGAGAGGATAGGAGAACCACCCGCTCATCCCGCCCGACAGCCACCCCCGTTGGTCCTGAAGACACAAGGAGAGTCACGACGAGCCAAGCAGTAAGTAAATACATCGCAGGTCCATCATAATTCTTTTCCGTTCATAACCACCCAAGCCAAAACTCCCAAACCGACGGAAATTCATTCAACAATTAAGTAAAGTAAAAGGCGGAAATAGACCTATGCAATTAAACAGAATATAAATGAATAAAATGAATAAAATCACAATGGGAGGATTGGTTAGATTAAATGAATGAAGTGACATTAGGCTAGCCTATAGAGTGATACCAAATAGATTAGTGACTATAGGTACAGGTATAACTATGACCTATCAACACTAAACAAAGTCAAAACTAATTGAAAACGATAGGAGTAACTTAACTTAGTGTGAAGCTAATCGGACCAATCATGAATAGCACACGAGGCAGTACAACTGAGCTATGGTTATATAAATAGCAAAACAGCCTGAATTACTCTAGTATAAGAGAATCAGACCATATAAATAGTTTAAATAGAAGAACGACCATGAGAAAAGGAGCCAAAGTTGAGATGATTAAATCTGTTAATTAAGGAAAGGAAGACTGAGCTATGGTTGGAGTCTCACTCTGAGACCCAAAGTACAGATTAATGAAAGTCAATGCGTAACTGCAGAAGAGAAGAGAAGAATTCTAAGATGAGAGAAGATCAAATTAAGATAAGATCAAATCATAGTCAAGTGTGATAAAACAGACCAAGACAGATAGACACCCAACCTGTACCAATCATTGTCAATCAGGATAAAGAACAAAACAAAATATAAAACTAAGAATCATCATAAGCCACAGTAACTTACTCAGTTTAAGCTAAAGGAAGCTTAAGGGAAAATAGACTCAAAGGAATATAAGTAATATCAAATGCCGGTAGTATAACAAAATTAAGGTCATTCGAAGAGTTAAGTAAGGAGTTATGCTATACCCAGTCGAAAGAGGGCCAGACAATTAGAAACGATACTATGAAAGAAAACCATTGAACATAGTCCTGAAACCATGACAGAGTGAAGCAAAACCACAAATACTGAGGGGTGAAACTCGACCAGAGCCGAGCCCAGGTCAAAGTAGATCAACCTTGAAAGGGCAGGGAGGTAGGGAGGGAGGGAGTTTATTGAGCCTGGACCGGCCAAGGCCAAGGCAGAGTAACCAAAACTTATTTAACAGATGAGTTTCTAGAGCATTTAACCAATAGTAGTTACATAACTCCAAACCAAAACTAAAACCAAGTATAACTATTAGATAGAAATAATAAATCTTAACATTTCAGCGATTGGACCCTGCGATGTCAAGACCAATAAATAGGGAAGCGTCAGTACGTGGAGAGGAGATACAGAGGGAAATGACGAGGCTCATGACAACAGCGGCTCATCCAAGCCCATCCTCATTAAGAATAAGATACCAGCATCGATGGGATTTCGTCAGACAGCACAGATCAAGGCAGCAGAGATCACGGCCGTCGCACTCCTCCATCCCACCACAAGAGAGCGTACCACCACTCCCATTAATGAGGATGAACGCCCAACCGCCAATTACACAAGGGCCGCCAACTCAGGGCCCAATCACAGACCCTCTAGGCCAGCCAAGGGGAGACACCGCACTCGACCCACTACAATTTAATCATGCGATTTCCTTACCAAATCTGCCACTCCCGTCAGGTTACACCCATCAGTACCCACCCCAATAGCCAAACCATACATTACATCCACAATACCTATCAAGCTTCGAGCAATACAATAAACGAGTAATATAACCAAGTTATATCCATGTCTTACAATATCACCATCGATCATGAGTAATAATTCAATCATATTATACTACTGTAATTTAATTATGGCTTTAGGGCAAGTAGAGCAGGCAATACATATACTCCCATCTATATTAAGTGCAGTGAGATGCGAACCAATGGATACTAGAATAGAGCGGCCATAAATTAATGTTAAAACAAATTGATTCCCAAATTAATTAGTCGAATACAATATGCCGTACCATGATCCACGGAAGTGCCCAACCCGAAGTCAACAAGCAGTCTAAATATATTAAATGTCAAGAACAATACGAGCCCTCCCCCATAAGCGTACCATGCAACAATCAATCATAATAGAATCAACCTGCAGGGTGAGTAAGTATAAGAACTGTAAGACTTTTAGCATTAATATTATTCCAAGAAATATTGATATTGTTATTAAATGTATATCACATATCTAATGCAGATATAGTAATAATGATATTGTTATTAAGTGTATATTACATATCTAATGCAGATATATTAATAATTGTATTGTTGTTAAATGTGCATTGATCTGTACGAAACAATCAGTATATTATATTATTTCTAAGGTAGATATAGTAATAATGATTTTTGTTATTAAATGTATATTACATATGTAACGCAGATACAGTAATAATGATATTCTTATTAAATGTACTATGATCTGTAGGAAGGTATCAATATATTACATAGCATCTAAGGAAGATATAGTAATAATGATATTGTTACTAAGTGTATATTACATATCTAATGCAGATATAGTAATAATTGTATTGTTATTAAATGTACATTGATCTGTACGAAGCAATCAGTATATTATATTATTTCTAAGGTAGATATAGTAATAATGATTTTGTTATTAAATGTATATTACATATGTAACGCAGATACAGTAATAATGATATTCTTATTAAATGTATATTACATATCTAATGCACACATCGTAATAATGATATTGTTATTAAATGTACATTGATCTGTATGAAGTAATCAGTATATTACATAATTTCTAATGTTGATATAGTAATAATGATATTGTTATTTAATGTATATTACATATCTAATTCAGATATGGTAATAATGATATTATTATTAAATGTATATTACACACGTAATGCACATATAGTAATAATGATGTTGTTATACAATGTATATTACATATCTAATGCTGATATAGTAATAATGATATTGTTATTAAATGTATATTACATATCTAACGCAGATATAGTAGGAATGATATTGTTACTAAATGTCCATAGATCTGTGGGAAGGTATCAGTATATTACATTATATCTAATGAAGATATAGTAGTGATAATGATATTGTTATTAAATGTATATTACATATCTAATGCAGATATAGTAATAATGATTTTGTTATTAAATGTATATCACATATGTAACGCAGATACAGTAATAATGATATTCTTATTAAATGTATATTACATATGTAACGCAGATACAGTGATAATGATATTCTTATTAAATGTTCTATGATCTGTAGGAAGGTATCAAGATATTACATAGCATCTAAGGAAGATATAGTAATAACGATATTGTTATTAAATGTATATTACATATCTAATGCACACATAGTAATAATGATATTGTTATTAAATGTATATTACATATCTAATGCAGATATAGTAATAATGATTTTGTTATTAAATGTATATTACATATGTAACGCAGATACAGTAATAATGATATTCTTATTAAATGTATATTACATATGTAACGCAGATACAGTGATAATGATATTCTTATTAAATGTTCTATGATCTGTAGGAAGGTATCAAGATATTACATAGCATCTAAGGAAGATATAGTAATAACGATATTGTTATTAAATGTATATCACATATCTAATGCAGGTATAGTAATAATGATATTGTTATTAAGTGTATATTACATATCTAATTCAGATATGGTAATAATGATATTGTTATAAAATGTATATTACTCACCTAATGCACATATAGTAATAATGATATTGTTATACAATGTATATTACATATCTAATGCTCATATAGTAATAATGATATTGTTACTAAATGTATATTACATATCTAACGCAGATATAGTAGGAATGATATTGTTACTAAATGTCCATATATCTGTATGAAGTAATCAGTATATTACATTATTTCTAATGTAGAAATAGTAATAACGATATTGTTATTAAATGTATATTACATATCTAATGCCGATACAGTAATAATGATATTGTTATTTAATGTATATTACATATCTAATGTTGATATAGTAATAATGATATTGTTATTAAATGTATATTACATATCTAACGCAGATATAGTAGGCATGATATTGTTACTAAATGTCCATAGATCTGTAGGAAGGTATCAGTATGTTACGTTATATCTAATGAAGATATACAGTCCGCGACACTTGATTAAACGCAACGATATTTTCGCTGTATTTTCGTTTAGTGTTGTTTAAATTAATATATTTTATTTTTCCAGGATAATAGGTCCAATTTAATGAAAGTTTACACATTTCCTTTCAACGGTTATTTCTTTAGTATGATAATATTCGCTATGTTAAGGAAAAGTAAGAATGCTCTTGCGACATTTGAATAAACGCGCTTCGTTTCTTCATTATATCGGTACTGTTTTTTGAGTTTCTTTTGTTTTAGTTTGTTTACTTAGTAGCCGGTATATTGGATACAAGATTATATTGTTAAATCAAGTTAAAGAGTTGTGAAAAGACGTAACAATGGGTCGTGCAAAACAATTAAACTGTACAGAAATTGGAAAAGTTCAGGCGTTAAAAGTAGAAGGGTATTCCAACAGAGAGATTGCAAGGAGATTGAATAGAAGTGAATTTGTTATACGATCATACTTAAAAAATAGTGAAAATTACGGTAAATTGTACAAAGGCAGAACTAAAGAAGCTTTATCGCCAAGAGACAAAAGATCGATTTTGCGTAACCCATCAAATTCCACTTCTAGTGCTAGGCAGATTGCTGAAAAAGCTAATGTTTCAGCTAGTATATGAACTGTACAACGGTATTTGAAAAAGGTACCTACTATTCAAAGAAAATGTTTGAAGAAAAAACCATATTTGAAGGACCACCATAAAAAGAATAGGCTCGAGTTTGCTAGGATACATATGAATTGGACGACACAATGGCAAAAAGTAATTTTCTCTGACGAAAAGAAATTTAACTTAGATGGTCCAGATGGGTACTCATATTATTATCACGATTTAAGGAAAGAAGAAAAGATTTTTTCGCGTAGACAACACGGAGGAGGCTCAGTAATGATTTGGGGAGCAATAAGCTCCAAAGGCGTCGTAGATTTAAAAGTCACGAAAGGACGACAAGATTCAAAAAAATACTTAGAGATATTAAAAACAGCAAAAATTCGAATTTTTGACGTTGTAAGAGACGACGAATGGATTTTTCAACAGGATAACGCCGCGATACATACTGCGAAGCTAATTAAAAGTTGGTTTGAAGAACAGGAAATAACCTGTTTACAATGGCCAGCACTATCACCCGATATAAATATAATCGAAAATGTTTGGGCATACTTATCAAGGAAAGTGTATATAAATAATAGGCAATATTCTACTCAAGAAGAGCTCATACACGCTATTGAAAAGGAATGGAACAGCATACCGCTTAATTATATAGAAAATTTGTATAAATCCTTACCCAATCGCATATTCCAAATTATAAATAACAATGGTGGATATACAAAATATTAATAAAATATAATTGTTGCCAAAATAACGTATGTTTTTAGGTTTTAATTACAGTGCGTTTATTCAAATGTCGCAATAGTATTATTACTTTTTCTTAACATAGCGAATATTTTTATACTAAAGAAATAACCGTTCAAAGGAAATGTGTGAACTTTCATTAAATTGGACCTATTATCCTGGAAAAATAAAATATATTAATTTGAACACCATTAAACGAAAATACAGCGAAAATATCGTTGCGTTTAATCAAGTGTCGCGGACTGTAGTAGTAATAATGATATTGTTATAAGATGTATATTACACATCTAATGCAGATATAGTAATAATGATATTGTTATTAGATGTATATCACATATCTAATGCAGATATAGTAATAATGATATTCTTGTTAAATGTATATTACATATCTAATGCTGATATAGTAATAATGATATTGTTATTAAACGTATATTACATATCTAACGCAGATATAGTAGTAATGATATTGTTGCAAAATGTCCATAGATCTGTAGAAGGTATAAGTATATTGCATTATATCTAATGAAGATATAGTAGTAATAATGATATTGTTACTAAATGTCCATAGATCTCTAGGAAGGTATCAGTATATTACATTATATCTAATGAAGATATAGTAGTAATAATGATATTGTTATTAAATGTATATTACATATCTAATGCAGATATAGTAATAATGATATTGTTATTAAATGTATCTCACATATCTAATGCAGATATAGTAATAATGATATTGTTGTTAAATGTATATTACGTATCTAATGCTGATATAGTAATAATGATATTGTTATTAAACGTATATTACATATCCAACGCAGATATAGTAGTAACGATATAGTTGCAAAATGTTCTTAGATCTGTAGAAGGTATAAGTATATTACATTATATCTAATGAAGATATAGTAGTAATAATGATATGGTTATTAAATGTATATTGCATATCCAATGCAGATATAGCAATAATGATATTGTTATTAAATGTATATCACATATCTAATGCAGATATAGTAATAATGATATTGTTATTAAATGTATATTACATATCTAATGCAGATATAGTAATAATGATATTGTTATTAAATGTACATTGATCTGTATGAAGTAATCAGTATATTACATTATTTCTAATGTAGATATAGTAATAATGATATTGTTATTTAATGTATATTACAAATCTAATTCAGATATGGTAATAATGATATTGTTATTAAATGTATATTACACACGTAATGCACATATAGTAATAATGATATTGTTATACAATGTATATTACATATCTAATGCTGATATAGTAATAATGATATTGTTATACAATGTATATTAGATATCTAATGCTGATATAGTAATAATGATATTGTTGCAAAATGTATATTACACACCTAATGCACATATAGTAATAATGATAATGTTAAACAATGTATATTACATATCTAATGCTGATATAGTAATAATGATATTGTTATTAAATGTATATTACATATCTAACGCGGATATAGTAGGAATGATATTGTTACTAAATTTCCATAGATCTGTATGAAGTAATCAGTATATTACATTATTTCTAATGTACAAATAGTAATAATGATATTGTTGTTAAATGTATATTACATATCTAATGCAGATATAGTAATAATGATATCGTTATTTAATGTATATTACATATCTAATTCAGATATGCTACTAATGATATTGTTATTAAATGTATATTACGTATCTAATGCTGATGTTGTAATAATTATATTGTTATTAAACGTATATTACATATCCAACGCAGATATAGTAGTAACGATATTGTTGCAAAATGTCCATAGATCTGTAGAAGGTATAAGTATATTACATTATATCTAATGAAGATATAGTAGTAATAATGATATTGTTATTAAGTGTATATTACATATCCAATGCAGATATAGTAATAATTGTATTGTTATTAAATGTACATTGATCTGTACGAAGCAATCAGTATATTACATTATATCTAATGAAGATATAGTAGTAATAATGATATTGTTATTAAATGTATATTACATATCTAATGCAGATATAGTAATAATGATATTGTTATCAAATGTATATTACATATCTAATGCAGATATAGTAGTAATAATGATATTGTTATTAAATGAATATTACATATCTAACGCAGATATAGTAGGAATGATATTGTTACTAAATGTCCATAGATCTGGAGGAAGGTATCAGTATATTACATTATATCTAATGAAGATATAGTAGTAATAATGATATTGTTATTAAATGTATATTACATATGTAATGCAGATATAGTAATAATGATATTGTTATTAAATGTATATCACATATCTCTAATGCTGATATCTGTTATTAAATGTATATTGCATATCCAATGCAGATATAGCAATAATGATGTGTTATTAAATGTATATCACATATCTAATGCAGATATAGTAATAATGATATTGTTATTAAGTGTATATTACACATATCTAATGCAGATTATAGTAATAGATATTGTTGTTAAATGATATTACGTATCTAATGCTGATATAGTAATAATGATATGTTATTAAACGTATATTACATATCCAAACGCAGATATAGTAGTAACGATATTGTTGCAAAAGTCTTCGATCTGTAGAAGGTATAAGTATATTACATTAATCTAATGAAGATTAGTACTAATAAATGATATGGTATTATAATGTATATACATATCTAATGCAGACATAGTAATAATGATATTGTTATTTAAATGTACATTGATCTGTATGACTGTAATCAGTATATTACATTTTTCTAAGTAGATATAGTAATAATGATATGTTATTAAATGTATATACCTATCTAATGCAGATACAGTAAGAATGATATTGTTATTTAATGTATATTACATATCTAATGCAGATATAGTAATAATGATATTGTTATAAAATATATATTACACACCTAATGCACATATAGTAATAATGATATTGTTATAGAATATATATTACATATCTAGTGCTGATATAGTAATAATGATATTGTTATACAATGTATATTACATATCTAATGCTGATATAGTAATAATGATTTTGTTATTAAATGTATATGACATATGTAACGCAGATACAGTAATAATGATATTCTTATTAAATGTACTATGATCTGTAGGAAGGTATCAAGATATTACATAGCATCTAAGGAAGATATAGTAATAATGATATTGTTATTAAGTGTATTTTACATATCTAATACAGATATAGTAGGCATGATATTGTTACTAAATGTCCATAGATCTGTAGGAAGGTATCAGTATATTACGTTATATCTAATGAAGATATAGTAGTAATAATGATATTGTTATTAAATGTATATTACATATCTAATGCAGCTATAGTAATAATGATATTGTTATTAAATGTATCTCACATATCTAATGCAGATATAGTAATAATGATATTGTTGTTAAATGTATATTACGTATCTAATGCTGATATAGTAATAATGATATTGTTATTAAACGTATATTAAATATCCAACGCAGATATAGTAGTAACGATAGTGTTGCAAAATGTCCATAGACCTGTAGAACGTATAAGTACATTACATTATATCTAATGAAGATATAGTAGTAATAATGATATGGTTATTAAATGTATATTACATATCTAATGCAGATATAGTAGTAATAATGATATTGTTATTAAATGTATATCACATATCTAATGCACACATCGTAATAATGATATTGTTATTAAATGTACATTGATCTGTATGAAGTAATCAGTATATTACATTATTTCTAATGTAGATATAGTAATAATGATGTTGTTGTTAAATGTATATTACCTATCTAATGCAGATACAGTAATAATGATATTGTTATTTAATGTATATTACATATCTAATGCTGATATAGTAATAATGATATTGTTACTAAATGTATATTACACACCTAATGCACATATAGTAATAATGATATTGTTATACAATGTATATTACATACCTAACGCTGATATAGTAATAATGATATTGTTATACAATGTATATTACATATCTAATGCTGATATAGTAATAATGATATTGTTATACAATGTATATTACATATCTAATGCTGATACAGTAATAATGATATTGTTATTAAATGTATATTACATATCTAACGCGGATATAGTAGGAATGATATTGTTACTAAATTTCCATAGATCTGTATGAAGTAATCAGTATATTACATTATTTCTAATGTACAAATAGTAATAATGATATTGTTGTTAATGTATATTACATATCTAATGCAGATACAGTAATAATGATATTGTTATTTAATGTATATTACATATCTAATTCAGATATGCTACTAATGATATTGTTATTAAATGTATATTACACACCTAATGCACATATAGTAATAATGATACTGTTATACATGTATATTACATATCTAATGCTGATATAGTAATAATGATATTGTTATTAAATGTATATTACATATCTAACGCGGATATAGCAGGAATGATATTGTTACTAAATGTCCATAGATCTGTATGAAGTAATCAGTATATAACATTATTTCTAATGTAGAAATAGTAATAATGATATTGTTGTTAAATGTATATTACATATCTAATCCAGATACAGTAATAATGATATTGTTATTTAATGTATATTACATATCTAATTCAGATATGCTACTAATGATATTGTTATTAAATGTATATTACACACCTTATTCACATATAGTAATAATGATATTGTTATTAAATGTATATTACATATCTAACGCGGATATAGCAGGAATGATATTGTTACTAAATGTCCATAGATCTGTATGAAGTAATCAGTATATAACATTATTTCTAATGTAGAAATAGCAATAATGATATTGTTGTTTAATGTATATTACAATATCTAATCCAGATACAGTAATAATGATATTGTTATTTATGGATATTACATATCTCTAATTCAAGATATTGCTACTAATGATATGTTATTAAATGTATATTACACACCTAATGCACATATAGTAATAATGATATTGTTATACAATGTATATTACATATCTAATGCTGATATAGTAATAATGATATTGTTATTAAATGTATATTACATATCTAACGCACATATAGTAGGCATGATATTGTTACTAAATGTCCATAGATCTGTAGGAAGGTATCATTATATTACGTTATATCTAATGAAGATATAGTAGTAATAATGATATTGTTATTAAATGTATATTACATATCTAATGCAGACATAGTAATAATGATATTGTTATTAAATGTATATCACATATCTAATGCAGATATAATAATAATGATATTGTTGTTAAATGTATATTACGTATCTAATGCTGATGTTGTAATAATTATATTGTTATTAAACGTATATTACATATCCAACGCAGATATAGTAGTAACGATATTGTTGCAAAATGTCCATAGATCTGTAGAAGGTATAAGTATATTACATTATATCTAATGAAGATATAGTAGTAATAATGATATTGTTATTAAGTGTATATTACATATCTACTGCGGATATAGTAATAATTGTATTGTTATTAAATGTACATTGATCTGTACGAAGCAATCAGTATATTATATTATTTCTAAGGTAGATATAGTAATAATGATTTTGTTATTAAATGTATATTACATATCTAATGCAGATACAGTAATAATGATATTGTTATTTAATGTATATTACATATCTAATTCAGATATGGTACTTTTTTTTTTTTTTTAAAGGAGGAGGGGAAATCCATTTCCGCACACCCGGAGGGCTACCAAATGGTACGACCACACCCGAGTAGTGTGGGGCTCCCCCGGAGGGAAGTACTTTCTTCCGGGTATACCCACTAAAACCCCTCCTCCATACCCACAGTTAACCCCCGGAGCCGGAACCGCGTTAGCATTACTTCGGCTCCGGAGCTGTGCTATTTACGCCTTAGCGGCGCGTCTCGGGTCGCGAGTGGAGTGCCTCAAGGCAGCCCTCTTCACGCTTGCGGCGCAGTATGTACTCGACATACCGCGCCACATCGTCCCACAGTTCCTGGCTTTTGAGCATCACCCCGACGATGTTCTCCGGGGTGATGCTGTCGACGATGGCGCGCTCCACACCTCTCCTTTCGTCCGCAAAATAATCGCAGACGAAGAAGGTGTGGAGCGCATCGTCCTCCTCGTCGCCACAAAGCAAGCAGCGAGGCGACCCTACCTTCCGCATCCTGAACAGGTACTTACGGAAGTACCCGTGTCCTGTCAGGAATTGCGTCAGGTAAAAGGTCACCTCGCCATGGCGACGCGACGACCACTGGCCCAGGTCCTGGATCAGGAGCCGGGTCCACCGTCCTTTGGGACTAGCGTCCCAACGCTGTTGCCAGCGCCCGATCGTTTGCTCGCGGGCTTGCTCCGCGGCGTCCGCTCGCCCGATTTCAGAACTCTGGAGATATATCTCCTTTCGCTCTTGGGCGAACAGATCTATCGGGATCGTGCCGGCAACAACTAGCGCCGCGTCTTCGGACACTGTGCGGTACGAACACGCAACACGCAGTGCCCCGCGGCGCTGGACGGCGGCCATCCGACTCCGGTACTTCTTTACCCTAAGAGCGTCCGCCCAGATTTCTGCCCCATAAAGCAGGGCTGCCTGGACGGACGCCAACAGGAGTCTCCTCTTGCACGGCTTCGGGCCTCCCACGTTCGCCATAAGACGACTCAGAGCCGCCGTACTCTGTACGGCCTTGTCGCAGACCCTGCGAATATGCTCCCAGAAGGTGAGCCGGTTGTCCAGCATCACCCCCAGGTACCTCGCAGAGCTGCTGGTCTGTACAGGCTGAGTCCCGACCATCATCGTGATGGAGGTGGGGATTCTTTTCCTTGTGAGAATCACGATCTCCGTCTTGGCAGCAGCCAACTGGAGACCGTGTTCTTCCATCCACCCGTTGACCCTGCGCATAACTTGGTTAAGCGTAAGTTGGGCCAACTCGGGACTCCGTGCCGTAATGACGGCGGCGACGTCGTCGGCGAATGCGACGAGGAACGCGTTATCGGGCATGTCCAGGCGGAGCAGGCTGTCGTATATGACATTCCAGAGGTCAGGTCCCAACACTGACCCCTGTGCCGCTCCGGCGGTGACGTCCTTCATTCTGGTGCCCTGAGCTGTCACATACGACAGCCTGCGGTCCCTCAGGTAATCTCTCATCATCGTTGCGAGATACGGAGGTACCCTGAAGGACCGCTCGAGCGCGTGGAGCATGTCGCTCCACCTAGCCGAATTAAACGCGTTCCTCACGTCGAGGGTCACGAGGAGTACTATGGGCCTAGCCTTATGAGAGGCGGTTTCGGCCTGGCGTACTGCCCCGATCACCTCGGCCATCGCATCAATCGTGGAGTGCCCTTTCCTGAAGCCGTGCTGCCGGTGGGAGAGGCCCCCGGCTTGCTCAATAGCGGCCGCCAATCGCGGCTTGAGCAAGCGCTCCATCATCTTCCCCGCTGTGTCTAACATACACAGGGGGCGATAAAATGATAGAGAATCGGGGTCGCCTTTGCCCTTGGGAATCAAGGCAAGGCGTGCCAGCTTCCACCGGGCTGGGAAGACTCCTGCTCTCAGGCACCCGTTGTACATACCGAGCAAGAGGCCAGGACAGTTGCGCGCAGCTGCCTTAATCGACTCTGCCGGTATGCCATCGGGGCCCGGGGCTTTACCGGACTTCATGCTGCGTTCCGCAAGCATGAGCTCCTCGGCGCGGAACGGCGGGATGTCCTTCTCCTCATCGGTCGGTCGAGGCTCGACAGTGACCGGATGTGTCGTAAAAAGGGCATCCACGACGTTTCGCGCCTTCCTCTCGTCCATGACCTGGGTGGGTGGGCGGAACTTGCCCATCACGAGCCTGTAGCCCCTCCCCCAAGGATCCTGGTCCACTTCGTCGCAGAGCTGCTTCCAGCTGCGTACCTTGCTCGTCCGGATGGCTTTGCCTAAGGCCTTCTTGGCGGCTTTGTAAGCCGTGGCCTTTTCCGCCGCCTCGGGTCGGCCAGCGGCGCGTCGCGCCAACCTGCGCGATCGATGGCAAAGCCTCCGGAGCTCGGCGATCTGGTCATTCCACCAGTACGCCTGCGTTCTGCCTTTCCAAGGCCTCTTGCGAGGCATGGACGCGTCGCATGCGCGGTGAATGAGCCCCATGGTGGCGTCCATTAGAGCGTCCACCGCGCCGATATCATTGGCATCCTCGGGCACTGGTGGGATGTGCCGCGCGCCGTCGAGCAAGGTTGCGACGAATTTTTCACCGTCCATATTGGCCGCGTTCCAGCCAGATGGTCGACGCGCGCTAGCAGCTGACTGCTTTCGCGTCGCGTCGATGAGCTGGAAGGTGATGTACTGATGATCACTACCGGTGAAGTCATCCATCACCTTCCAACCAACGGCTTTGCGGATCAGGTCCTCCGACACCAGCGTGATATCAGGGATCGAATACCCGAAGCCCGGGCGCCGGTACGTTGGTGTTGTACCGACGTTGAGGACGACAATGCCGAGTCGGGCAGCCATCTCCAACACCAGTTTACCTCTGGTGTTTGGTTG
>NW_025791049.1:0-36782 GCF_907164935.1 Osmia bicornis bicornis
AATAATGATATTGTTATTAAATGTATATTACATATCTAACGCGAATATAGTAGGCATGATATTCTTACTAAATGTCCATAGATCTGTAGGAAGGTATCAGTATATTACATTATATCTAATGAAGATATAGTAGTAATAATGATATTGTATTACAATGTATATTACATATCTAATGCTGATATAGTAATAATGATATTGTTATTAAATGTATATTACATATCTAACGCAGATATAGTAGGCATGATATTGTTACTAAATGTCCATAGATCTGTAGGAAGGTATCAGTATATTACATTATATCTAATGAAGATGTAGTAGTAATAATGATATTGTTATTAAATGTATATTACACAGCTAATGCAGATATAGTAATAATAACATTATTACTAAATGTACATTGATCTGTAGGACGATATCAATATATCACATATCTAATGCAGATATTGTAATAATGATATTGTTATTAAATGTATGTCACATATCTAATGCAGATAGGGTAATAATGATATTGTAGTTAAATGTATATTACATATCTAATGCTGATATAGTAATAATGATATTGTTATTAGACGTATATTACATATCTAACGCAGATACAGTAGTAATGATATTGTTGCAAAATGTCAATAGATCTGTAGAAGGTATAAGTATATTACATTATATCTAATGAAGATATAGTAGTAATAATGATATTGTTATTAAATGTATATTACATATCTAACGCAGATATAGTAGGCATGATATTGTTACTAAATGTCCATAGATCTGTATGAAGTAATCAGTATATTACATTATTTCTAATGTAGATATAGTAATAATGATATTGTTGTTAAATGTATATTACATGTCTGATACAGATACAGTAATAATGATATTGTTATTTAATGTATATTACATATCTAACGCAGATATAGTAGGAATGATATTGTTACTAAATATCCATAGATCTGTATGAAGTAATCAGTATATTACATTATTTCTAATGTAGATATAGTAATAATGATATTGTTGTTAAATGTATATTACATATCCAATGCAGATATAGTAATAATGCTATTGTTATTAAATGTATATCACATATCTAATGCAGATACAGTAATAATGCAATTGTTATTTAATGTATATTACATATCTAATTCTTATATGATACTAATGATATTGTTATTAAATGTATATTACACACCGAATGCACATATAGTAATAATGATATTGTTATTAAATGTATATTACATATCTAATTCTTATATGGCACTAATGATATTGTTATTAAATGTATATTACATATCTAATGCTGATATAGTAATAATGATATTGTTATTAAATGTATATTACATATCTAACGCAGATATAGTAGGAATGATATTGTTACTGAATGTCCATGGATCTGTATGAAGTAATCAGTATATTACATTATTTCTAATGTAGATATAGTAATAATGATATTGTTGTTAAATGTATATTACATGTCTGACGCAGATACAGTAATAATGATATTGTTATTTAATGTATATTACATATCTAATTCGTATATGGTACTAATGATATTGTTATTAAATGTATATTACACACCTAATGCACATATAGTAATAATGATATTGTTATACAATGTATATTACATATCTAATGCTGATATAGTAATAATGATATTGTTATTAAATGTATATTACATATCTAACGCAGATATAGTAGGAATGATATTGTTACTAAATGTCCATAGATCTGTAGGAAGGTATCAGTATATTACATTATATCTAATGAAGATATAGTAGTAATAATGATATTGTTGTTAAATGTATATTACATATCCAATGCAGATATAGCAATAATGATATTGTTATTAAATGTATATCACATATCTAATGCAGATATAGTAATAATGATATTGTTATTAAGTGTATATTACATATCTAATTCAGATATCGTACTAATGATATTGTTATACAATGTATATTACATATCGAATGCTGATATAGTAATAATGATATTGTTATTAAATGTATATTACATATCTAACGCAGATATAGTAGGCATGATATTGTTACTAAATGTCCATAGATCTGTAGGAAGGTATCAGTATATTACATTATATCTAATAAAGATATAGTAGTGATAATGATATTGTTATTAAATGTGTATTACATATCTAATGCAGATATAGTAATAATGATATTGTTATTAAATGCATCTCACATATCTAATGCAGATATAGTAATAATGATATTGTTACTAAGTGTATATTACATATCTAATTCAGATATGGTAATAATCATATTGTTATCAAATGTATGTTACATATCCAATGCAGATATAGCAATAATGATATTGTTATTAAATGTATATCACATATCTAATGCAGATATAGTAATAATGATATTGTTATTAAGTGTATATTACATATCTAATTCAGATATGGTAATAATGATATTGTAATTAAATGTATATTACACACCCAATGCACATATAGTAATAATGATATTGTTATACAATGTATATTACATATCTAATGCTCATATAGTAATAATGATATTGTTATACAATGTATATTACATATCCAATGCTGATATAGTAATAATGATATTGTTATTAAATGTATATCACATATCTAATGCAGATACAGTAATAATGCAATTGTTATTTAATGTATATTACATATCTAATGCTGATATAGTAATAATGATATTGTTATTAAATGTATATTACATATCTAACGCAGATATAGTAGGAATGATATTGTTACTGAATGTCCATAGATCTGTATGAAGTAATCAGTATATTACATTATTTCTAATGTAGATATAGTAATAATGATATTGTTGTTAAATGTATATTACATGTCTGATGCAGATACAGTAATAATGATATTGTTATTTAATGTATATTACATATCTAACGCTGATATAGTAGGAATGATATTGTTACTAAATGTCCATAGATCTGTATGAAGTAATCAGTATATTACATTATTTCTAATGTAGATATAGTAATAAATCCCCCTGTGGCTGGGGTTTTAGGATACAGCCACGGTAACCCCTGCCTGTCGTAGGAGGCGACTAAAAGGGGGCGTTGCTACTGCTGAAGTAGCTTCGATTTCGGACCTGGCGCATAAACATGGGTGTGCAATAGAAGCGATTCAGCTGCCACAGTTTTACTGTAGGCTGAGAATAGTAAGTGTTTGCAACACTTACCAAACGGGAAGAACACCCTTGAATGTGTAATTCTGGATTGATATCTTATGACGACTTGGCGTGTTTATATGGACAATTCTACATTTTAAATAAAGATATGGATTACGAAAATAAAAAGATTATAGGTTACGGTGCAGGGGAATTCGGAAGCCCCAGTGCCGGTCCGGTGGGTGGTAGGCGAGCGGGCCCCCCCGGATCGTTACCTTGCAACCGCCCAGCGCAGGAGGTGGACTCCCAGGCCTCTGCGCAGATGGTTACTGGTGAAAAAGAGAATGTTAAGGAATTAGAGATTCTTAGGAGGATCGCTGGTGTTGAACATCCGAATAATGACGGGGTCCAATCCTTGATGAACTTAGAGGAGGAGGCGTTCTCTAAGAAGCCGAAGGTAAATCGTACCCCTCCCACACCTGGTGTGATTACCCCCATATTCTCTAAAGAAATGGGAACTCAGAGCGAGTTGAATCCCTCAGGAGATGACTCTGATGAGGAGGATGCCCCTACAGGAACTGGATCGTCGGGAAGGTCCTCAGCACGGAGTATCCGGGACCCTTTGACAGGAATAATTTCCGAAGAAAAAATTGGGACAGGGCTAGAGGCCATTGCAGCAATAATCCGTGTTTTAGTTGCGGAAAATAATTCTATAGCAGCATACTTGCGTCGTGCGAGAAACGGGAACCCTAAAGTCCGGGAGACCGCCTCGAGGATTGAAAGATATCTCATGAAGGCTACAAACATGGTGGAGGCGCTTGTATCTATAAAAGCAACCGATACTGGGTGTAAGAGTGCGAGTGACATGATGGTAAGCAAGATGGATGCCAGTACACAAACTGAACCTGAGAGAAAGGAAGTGAAAAACTCACATAGAATGATCCCGGAGAGAGTCGGGAAGACCGTAACGGCTGGAATTCAGTCTGGCGAAGTGTTTGCTACCTCCCCCCAGTGCAACGACGAGTCGTCTAGTAAAGAAGCCAGGTCTCTCAATAGCAAAAGGAAGGATGTTACGCCTCCCCTTCCCAAACATGAGAAAAGATCGCGGACTGCGGAAACTAGGTCCGACAGGGGTATGACGGGTGTATCCACCCATCGGGTTAAGGCGAGAACAGCACGCGTAGCGGCTCCAGACGTGACGGAGCCGGAATGGGAGACGGTCCAAAGAAAGAGAAGGAAAGCAGATCCCCAAATGACAACACCTAGACGTCAAAAGGAGAGAGCCACGGATGAGACTGTTAGGCCAACAGGGACAACCACGCCTAGAATAGACAGCAGGGCTAGAGTGAGACCTGTGAAACCCCAGGCTATAGCAATCAGGTTTACTGATAAGAAGTCCTTCGCTGATGTGCTGAAACGAGTGAAAAAGAAAGCAGGCCCTGAGGTGGAGGGGGTTAAGTCGGTAAGGCAGACCCGAGCGGGTAATCTGTTGGTTGAATTCTCCGCCAAAGCGGACATAGAGAGTTTCTATAAGAAGATCGAAGGTGCACTGGGTGAGGGCGTTCAAATCTCCCGCCTGCAGGGAAGAGTTGATGTGGAAATCAGAGATATTGATCCTACTGTGGAGGCCGAGGACGTGGTGATGGCGGTAGCTAAGGAGACCGGTGGGAAAATAGCCGATATCCGTTGTCGTGTTCTAAGAACCGACCCCCGGATGAATAAAGTTGCGGTGGTTGACGGACCAGCGGTGTTGCTTAACCCCTTGCTAAGAAGAGCTAAGATTAAGCTCGGGTGGACGATTGCGTCTGTGCGTTTGATCCCTAGGATAGTCAGATGTTTTAGGTGTCATGACATAGGCCACCTTGCCGCTAATTGCTCCGAGATTAGTGATAGTGTTTGTAGGAGGTGCGGTAAGTCTGATCACCACATGCGGGAATGTACTTTCACCCCGAGGTGCCGGATCTGCGCGAATAAAGGTCACTTGGGCGATATAATACAACATGTGGCAGCGTCTGTCAAGTGTCCACAATACAAAGAGGCTCTGCGGAGTGCCGGATATAAACGAACATGAAGATTATGCAAATTAATCTAAATCGGTGTAGGGCGGCACACGATCTGATGTTAAAATCGGCCGACGACCTTGAGGTAGACATAGTATTAGTCTCCGAGCCTAATAGGGCGTGCGACGGATGGTTTGCCGATGCCAGAACTGATGCGTGCCTGTGGATCACCAAAGCAGGTCTAAATAAATTCAGCAGTTATTCTGGTGGTGAGATTGGCCCAGGTTACGTTGCAGTAAGAGTTGATGTTTATACCATTTTCAGCTGCTATTTCTCTCCGAACATAACAGCTGGGGAATTTGACTCTAAGCTGGCACAACTGGGTATGGCACTTGCTGCTGAAAAAGATCGGAAGGTCATTATTGCAGGAGACTTGAATGCTAAATCCCCTATATGGGGGTCGAAAACATGGAGCCCTCGCGGAAGGACCCTACAGCAGTTCTGTGAAGAATCTGGATTACACCCTGTACTCACCGTAGGGGGGATTACCTGCGACAGAGGAGCAGGCAGTAAGATTGACATTGTCATATGTAATGACCTTGCTTTAGGAGATTTGGTTGACAGTCGAGTACTTACCTCCTACACTGCATCCGACCACCGATACTTGATGCATACCTTTAGTGGGGAACATAATGCCCGACGTAGGTTCCTTGAACATAGCATGGGCCTTAGAAAAGTTGACCCTAAGAGTTTTGAGGACAAGTTCGTACTCAAGTTCAAGGACGGAAGTGCTCCCCCACCACCTACGACAATAGAAGAGATAGATATATTCTTGCAGGATGTTGAAAAGATGATCGAAGAGAGTCATAAACCTTACCTGTCAGGATGGAAAGAAAAAGCGCCAGTTCCATGGTGGAACACGGAGGTTGCCCTGCTGAGGAAAAAAGCTCTAAAAAAGAAAAGGATACTTACCCGAATGAAGAAGAGGATGACAAACGACGACGAACATCTGCGCTGCGCCCTGACGGAATATAAAGATGCTAAATGTCAGTTAAATTGGCAAATTAGGAAAGCCAAAAGGGATGCCTGGAAAGCCCTGGTGGAAACGGTGGATACGGATGTTTGGGGAAAGCCGTACAAGGCTATCTTGAAATTAATTAAGCCAAAGGGTCCTCCCATGAAAATGGATGAAGACGAAACTGAACGAGCCATCAAGAAGCTCTTCGTCACCTCCGAGGTGCATGCAGAGTGTGAGAGAAGTACAACGATACACGCAGCGCAGGAAGTGGATGTCCAGACGCCTGAATCTTCAGAGGTTGAAACGGAGATTACGCCTGAAGAAGTAATTGTCGCGGCTAGCAAGATCAAGCCTAAGAAAGCGCCAGGTCCCGATCAGGTTCCAGCGTGCGTCATTAAAACTATGGTAGCTAAGACTTCTAGATACCTGGCAGGCGTATTTAACACCTGCTTTAAAGAAGGGTACTGGCCCCGTGAGTGGAAAACGGGGAGGCTAGTTATGATCCCTAAGCCTCCAAAGCCTGGATCATCAAATACAACGTTGGATGTCCGGCCACTAAGCATCCTATCAAACCTGGGGAAACTCCTAGAGAACATTGTAAAGAGGAGAATACTTCGTGCACTTAAAAAAAAAATGATCTTGCTGAAAACCAGTTTGGTTTCAGGAAGGGTAGAAGCACTATACATGCTATGAACGAGGTATTAAAGTTATGGGATAAGGCTAAATCAGAGCGCAGGCATTGTTTACTTATCCTCTTAGATGTGAAGAATGCCTTTAACTCTATAGGATGGGCGAATATCAAATCCCAGATACGTACGAGAGGATTTCCGCCGAAACTTTGCGCCTTTTTAGATAATTACCTTACAGATAGATGGATCACGTATGAGACAGACTCTGGCACCAAGAAGGTACAGATCTTTGCAGGAGTTCCACAGGGTTCCGTCATTGGACCGATCCTGTGGAACATTGTATATGACCAGCTACTACGCATTAGACTGAGAAGGAACGTGAGACTGGTTGGCTATGCTGATGACGTGGGTGTGGTAATTATAGATAAGGACATAGAAATACTACAAGAACTGGCGACACTTACTCTTAATGATCTGGCCGCATGGTACAAACAAGAAGGGTTGGAACTGGCTGCCCATAAGACAGAGGCAGTCGTGCTAACAGGAAGAAAGATCCCTGGGGGGATAACCTTTAGATGTGGCGATACAGAGGTTACTACCAAGAGAGCGGTTAAATATCTAGGCGTGATTTTCGAGTCCAACCAAGTTTTTAAAGAACAGATAAGGCGCGCGTGCGATAAAGCTTACGGGTATGCTAATTTACTTGGTCGATTATTGCCAAATACCTATGGACCAGGCTTTATGGCAAGAAATCTGTACTATAGGGTTATGGAGTCCGTGGTCCTGTATGCCACTCCCATATGGGATAGGGCTCTTACATACAGACTAAACGTGGACATCATAAGAAGTACGCAACGAATAGCACTGTGCAGGTTAGCGAGAGCGTATCACACGGTTTCAGCAGATGCAGTTAGAGTTATCACAGGCATCCCCCCCATGGAGATGGTTGCATTGGAAAGGGGTGGGCTTTTCCGTACGATAGAGTCGTGTTCTAGTGCAGCAGATGGCGAAGGGCAAAGCTCTGCCCGGGAAAAAACGAAGATAAGAAATGAGGAACGGGAGGTCACCTTGCGGAAATGGCAGGAGGAGTGGGATATTTCCACCAAAGGAAGGTGGACTTATAGACTGATCCCTAAGATCGATGAGTGGCAGGAATGGGGACCGAAGATCTTAAATTACCATCTAACACAAGTGCTTACTGGGCACGGGTGTTTTGGTACTTATCTTAAGAAGATAGGTAAAGCGGACACCGATGTTTGTTGGTTCTGCCAGGATGCTACCGACGATCCAGAACACTTTTTACTGAACTGCACTAGGTGGGAACGCCAAAGAAAGAAAATGACCGATGTAGTGGGTACTTTCGTGATGGAGGACCTTGTTAAGATACTGAAAGAGCCTGAAAAAAGGCCGCTTGTTATGGAATTCCTTGTAGCCGCCCTCCTGGATAAGGAGAAGTGGGAAAGGGAGAACATCAAGAATAAGGTAAGTAGGACGACAGCAAGAAGAAGAAGAAGAAGAACAAGACGAAGGAGGAGAAGAATATGAGAGGGCGGAAAGACTAAGGTAGAATAAGAAACATCAATTAGGAAAAGGCTGTAAACAGCAAAAGGCAAATAAAGCCATACAGTAAAAGGATGCAGGTGAGGATAAATCCAACGCATGCAGTACGATGTAACGAGGGCGTGGCAAAGCATCCTCCGAAGTAATGCCACTGGGCGATCCCGGAGTGGTGGGAAAGTAGCCACGCGACTGGGCTGAGACGAAACCGGGGAGGGTTTTTAGTGCGTATACCGGGCACATCCCGGGAGTCCCACACTGCTGGGTCCCATAACATCCAGACCCCGCGTGCATAAGAAAGCATTTTCCCCCTCGTTAAAAAAAAAAAAAAAAAAAAAAAAAAAAAAGATATAGTAATAATGATATTGTTGTTAAATGTATATTACATATCCAATGCAGATATAGTAATAATGATATTGTTATTAAATGTATATCACATATCTAATGCAGATACAGTAATAATGCAATTGTTATTTAATGTATATTACATATCTAATTCTTATATGATACTAATGATATTGTTATTAAATGTATATTACACACCGAATGCACATATATTAATAATGATATTGTTATTAAATGTATATTACATATTTAATTCTTATATGGTACTAATGATATTGTTATTAAATGTATATTACATATCTAATGCTGATATAGTAATAATGATATTGTTATTAAATGTATATTACATATCTAACGCAGATATAGTAGGAATGATATTGTTACTGAATGTCCATAGATCTGTATGAAGTAATCAGTATATTACATTATTTCTAATGTAGATATAGTAATAATGATATTGTTGTTAAATGTATATTACATGTCTGATGCAGATACAGTAATAATGATATTGTTATTTAATGTATATTACATATCTAATTCGTATATGGTACTAATGATATTGTTATTAAATGTATATTACACACCTAATGCACATATAGTAATAATGATATTGTTATACAATGTATATTACATATCTAATGCTGATATAGTAATAATGATATTGTTATTAAATGTATATTACATATCTAACGCAGATATAGTAGGAATGATATTGTTACTAAATGTCCATAGATCTGTAGGAAGGTATCAGTATGTTACGTTATATCTAATGAAGATATACAGTCCGCGACACTTGATTAAACGCAACGATATTTTCGCTGTATTTTCGTTTAGTGTTGTTTAAATTAATATATTTTATTTTTCCAGGATAATAGGTCCAATTTAATGAAAGTTTACACATTTCCTTTCAACGGTTATTTCTTTAGTATGATAATATTCGCTATGTTAAGGAAAAGTAAGAATACTCTTGCGACATTTGAATAAACGCGCTTCGTTTCTTCATTATATCGGTACTGTTTTTTGAGTTTCTTTTGTTTTAGTTTGTTTACTTAGTAGCCGGTATATTGGATACAAGATTATATTGTTAAATCAAGTTAAAGAGTTGTGAAAAGACGTAACAATGGGTCGTGCAAAACAATTAAACTGTACAGAAATTGGAAAAGTTCAGGCGTTAAAAGTAGAAGGGTATTCCAACAGAGAGATTGCAAGGAGATTGAATAGAAGTGAATTTGTTATACGATCATACTTAAAAAATAGTGAAAATTACGGTAAATTGTACAAAGGCAGAACTAAAGAAGCTTTATCGCCAAGAGACAAAAGATCGATTTTGCGTAACCCATCAAATTCCACTTCTAGTGCTAGGCAGATTGCTGAAAAAGCTAATGTTTCAGCTAGTATATGAACTGTACAACGGTATTTGAAAAAGGTACCTACTATTCAAAGAAAATGTTTGAAGAAAAAACCATATTTGAAGGACCACCATAAAAAGAATAGGCTCGAGTTTGCTAGGATACATATGAATTGGACGACACAATGGCAAAAAGTAATTTTCTCTGACGAAAAGAAATTTAACTTAGATGGTCCAGATGGGTACTCATATTATTATCACGATTTAAGGAAAGAAGAAAAGATTTTTTCGCGTAGACAACACGGAGGAGGCTCAGTAATGATTTGGGGAACAATAAGCTCCAAAGGCGTCGTAGATTTAAAAGTCATGAAAGGACGACAAGATTCAAAAAAATACTTAGAGATATTAAAAACAGCAAAAATTCGAATTTTTGACGTTGTAAGAGACGACGAATGGATTTTTCAACAGGATAACGCCGCGATACATACTGCGAAGCTAATTAAAAGTTGGTTTGAAGAACAGGAAATAACCTGTTTACAATGGCCAGCACTATCACCCGATATAAATATAATCGAAAATGTTTGGGCATATTTATCAAGGAAAGTGTATATAAATAATAGGCAATATTCTACTCAAGAAGAGCTCATACACGCTATTGAAAAGGAATGGAACAGCATACCGCTTAATTATATAGAAAATTTGTATAAATCCTTACCCAATCGCATATTCCAAATTATAAATAACAATGGTGGATATACAAAATATTAATAAAATATAATTGTTGCCAAAATAACGTATGTTTTTAGGTTTTAATTACAGTGCGTTTATTCAAATGTCGCAATAGTATTATTACTTTTTCTTAACATAGCGAATATTTTTATACTAAAGAAATAACCGTTCAAAGGAAATGTGTGAACTTTCATTAAATTGGACCTATTATCCTGCAAAAATAAAATATATTAATTTGAACACCATTAAACGAAAATACAGCGAAAATATCGTTGCGTTTAATCAAGTGTCGCGGACTGTAGTAGTAATAATGATATTGTTATAAGATGTATATTACACATCTAATGCAGATATAGTAATAATGATATTGTTATTAGATGTATATCACATATCTAATGCAGATATAGTAATAATGATATTCTTGTTAAATGTATATTACATATCTAATGCTGATATAGTAATAATGATATTGTTATTAAACGTATATTACATATCTAACGCAGATATAGTAGTAATGATATTGTTGCAAAATGTCCATAGATCTGTAGAAGGTATAAGTATATTGCATTATATCTAATGAAGATATAGTAGTAATAATGATATTGTTACTAAATGTCCATAGATCTCTAGGAAGGTATGAGTATATTACATTATATCTAATGAAGATATAGTAGTAATAATGATATTGTTATTAAATGTATATTACATATCTAATGCAGATATAGTAATAATGATATTGTTAAACAATGTATATTACATATCTAATGCTGATATAGTAATAATGATATTGTTATTAAATGTATATTACATATCTAACGCAGATATAGTAGGAATGATATTGTTACTAAATGTCCATAGATCTGTAGGAAGGTATCAGTATATTACATTATATCTAATGAAGATATAGTAGTAATAATGATATTGTTATTAAATGTATATTACATATGTAATGCAGATATAGTAATAACGATATTGTTATTAAATGTATATCACATTCCTAATGCAGATACAGTAATAATGATATTGTTGTTAAATGTATATTGCATATCCAATGCAGATATAGCAATAATGATGTTGTTATTAAATGTATATCACATATCTAATGCAGATATAGTAATAATGATATTGTTATTAAATGTATATCACATATCTATTGCAGGTATAGTAATAATGATATTGTTATTAAGTGTATATTGCATATCCAATGCAGATATAGCAATAATGATATTGTTATTAAATGTATATCACATATCTCATGCAGATATAGTAATAATGATATTGTTATTAAATGTATATCACATATCTAATGCAGGTATAGTAATAATGATATTGTTATTAATTGTATATTACATATCTAATTCAGATATGGTAATAATGATATTGTTATCAAATGTATATTACACACCTAATGCACATATAGTAATAATGATATTGTTATACAGTGTATATTACATATCTAATGCTGATATAGTAATAATGATATTGTTATTATATGTATATCACATACCTAATGCAGATATAGTAATAATGATATTGTTATTAAGTGTATATTACAAATCTAATGCAGATATAGTAATAATTGTATTGTTATTAAATGTACATTGATCTGTACGAAACAATCAGTATATTATATTATTTCTAAGGTAGATATAGTAATAATGATTTTGTTAGTAAATGTATATTACATTTGTAACGCAGATACAGTAATAATGATATTCTTATTAAATGTTCTATGATCTGTAGGAAGGTATCAAGATATTACATAGCATCTAAGGAAGATATAGTAATAACGATATTGTTATTAAATGTATATTACATATCTAATGCACACATCGTAATAATGATATTGTTATTAAATGTACATTGATCTGTATGAAGTAATTAGAATATTACATTATTTCTAATGTAGATATAGTAATAATGATATTGTTATTAAGTGTATATTACATATCTAATTCAGATATGGTAATAATGATATTGTTATAAAGTGTATATCACACACCTAATGCACATATAATAATAATGATATTGTTATACAATGTATATTACATATCTAATGTTGATATAGTAATAATGATATTGTTATTAAATGTATATTACATATCTAACGCAGACATAGTAGGCATGATATTGTTACTAAATGTCCATAGATCTGTAGGAAGGTATCAGTATATTACGTTATATCTAATGAAGATATAGTAGTAATAATGATATTGTTATTAAATGTATATTACATACCTAATGCAGACATAGTAATAATGATATTGTTATTAAATGTATATCACATATCTAATGCAGATATAATAATAATGATATTGTTGTTAAATGTATATTACGTATCTAATGCTGATGTTGTAATAATGATATTGTTATTAAACGTATATTACATATCCAACGCAGATATAGTAGTAATAATGATATGGTTATTAAATGTATATTGCATATCCAATGCAGATATAGCAATAATGATATTGTTATTAAATGTATATCACATACCTAATGCAGATATATTAATAATGATATTCTTATTAAGTGTATATTACATATCTGATGCAGATATAGTAATAGTTGTATTGATATTAAATGTACATTGATCTGTACGGAGCAATCAGTATATTATATTATTTCTAAGGTAGATATAGTAATAATGATTTTGTTATTAAATGTATATTACATATGTAACGCAGATACAGTAATAATGATATTCTTATTAAATGTTCTATGATCTGTAGGGAGGTATCAAGATATTACATAGCATCTAAGGAAGATATAGTAATAACGATATTGTTATTAAATGTATATTACATATCTAATGCACACATAGTAATAATGATATTGTTATTAAATGTATATCACATATCTAATGCAGATATAGTAATAATGATATTGTTATTAAATGTATATTACATATCTAATGCAGATATAGTAATAATTGTATTGTTATTAACACGTTGAACGCCACGTCACCCAGATCTGGGTGACGGCTATGTTTCCACAGGGGCCCCGTCACCCGTAAACGGGTGACGCTATTCTTCGTCCAATTGAAACAGGATTTTTGAGGTAATTTATAATAGTTTTATTCGTAACATAATTATGATGAGTATAAACAACAGAAAGTAACAATAAACTATAAAATAAACAAAAAGAAACATTAAAAATATACTTATATTTGGTTTTATATAATATACTATTTGGTTTTAACATATTATAATATTTTATTAGTTATGGTATTCGTTAAAACATTTTAAACATAATTGAGGTGACTGTGGACACTCTGGACAATATGTTATAGTCTTTTGCACATTTTTTCTTGCGTCCTGGCGTTGGAGAGTTTCCCTCTGTTTTGTGTAGCACCGAACGCACATTCTTCTAATGGATTTGCCCTGAGGATTTTTGCGAATTTGCAGGCGATGAGATGCTTTGTGTACTGCTTGGGGTCTTGCGTTTTCGGATTCCAACCACTCTCGAACTATTAGCTCTCGGAATTTTCTTATTTGTATATTCTTGTTCGTTGCTTTTTGATAAACAACGTGTGCATTCACTACAGAAGTACCTATTAGGAAATGAATTGCTAGTTTTCGATACCATTTTATGCTCTTTCGAATTGTTGTTGCATATGATGCCATTTGGTCACTTCTGTCAATGCCAGACTTTCCAGTATTGTAAGCTATGACTGCTAAAGGTTTTATTTTTGGAGGACGTCCGCGAAGAGTGGACGAGTCCGAAATTGGTACCATAATAGGTGCATGTTTCGATGATAATATTCTGACGTCACGGACATCTCTCCATTTCAGCACTACAATGCCATTATCGTCCTCCCGTGATATTATTTCACCTCTCTTCAGTGGGTGAAGCATAACAGCTTTTGGCATAAATTTCCTATTATGGCGTACCGTTCCGACAACATGGGTTTTAAAATTTAACAATTTTACTGCTAATTCGTAGCTAGTATAGAAATTGTCGATATACAAAGTTCGCCCTTCGTTCAACAGCTTGTTTATGAGTTCGAAGCAAACTTTTTCGGCAATGCCAACTCGCTGGATCTCGCTGGAATCGCGTCCAGCATATATTTTAGTGGACCACGTATATCCTTCTGTGGAACACAATTTGAAGAGTTTTATCCCATATTTGTGTGATTTTGTCGGTATGTACTGCCTGAATATGAGCCTTCCTCTCCAAGGAACCAGAGTCTCATCAACTACAATTTCTGAGCCGGGTAAGAATATTTGTTGGTAATTATTTGTAAGTATCTCCACTAATGGCAACACTTTCCCAAGTCGATTATTACACTGTATGGCTACGTTGTTTGCGAAATGTAAATTCGACAACAATAATTCGAATCGATTGCGAGACATTTTACTTCGAGGAAACGGAAAATTATAAAGAGAATCCGTTGACCAATATGTAGTTAGTGGAACTTGCACCAAACCCATCCAAAGCAACAGTCCAAGAAATATTTTGATCTCTTCGGAATTTGTGGGTTTCCATCTGTTTATTCGAGCTTGTTCGCTGCTTGTATTGTGATCTAATTTGTTTTCTGCATACCTATTCGTTTCTTTCACCATAAGGTCTATCACTTGTTCATTCAGGAAGAGAGAAAGGGTTTCACCCGCTGTAATATTGGAAGGTAGTTCCACAAGAAGTCCACTTTTCCCGGTGAATTCGAATGATTTTTGTTTTCCGGTGAACTCCTTCCACTGGATATTGTCAGATGAACCGACAGTATCAATCTGCTCATTCTCTTCTTCTATACCTAGGTTTGCTAATAGTTCTTCAAAATCTTCACTCTCATACAAATCCTCATTTTCCGAGCTTGAACTTGACACAATAATATTTCTAACTTTTCTTGGAAACCTGAATACTTCTTCATCACTACTCGGCTCACTTTCATCTACACTTTTGTGCTGTCTACCAAACATTTTAGGGATCAAGAAGTAAATAAAGATATCAAAAATATGCAAAAAATACTGTTTGACTGACTGATTTGAAGAAACTGAAAGTTCGGAGACAACTAAAGGTTCTGAGGAAAGTGGAAGTTCTAGTGTAAATGCCATGAGATCTGTCACAGTCAATTTTTTCCGGAACGCTGATGGGATTCCCCACTTCAAGGCCCTTTATACTTTGTAAGCACCTTCTACAAAGTTATCTTCTAATACTCTTTCAAAAAAATAAACTGTGGTTATATTTATACGACGCATTGCATTATATCGCTCTTCTTTATCGCGCTGTTTACACTCCCGGATTTGGGCCCCGGGAGAAACTCCACCGATTTACGCTGGGCGTTCAACGTGTTAAATGTACATTGATCTGTACGAAACAATTAGTATATTATATTATTTCTAAGGTAGATATAGTAATAATGATTTTGTTATTAAATGTATATGACATATGTAACGCAGATACAGTAATAATGATATTCTTATTAAATGTACTATGATCTGTAGGAAGGTATCAAGATATTACATAGCATCTAAGGAAGATATAGTAATAATGATATTGTTATTAAATGTATATTACATATCTAACGCACATATAGTAGGCATGATATTGTTACTAAATGTCCATAGATCTGTAGGAAGGTATCATTATATTACGTTATATCTAATGAAGATATAGTAGTAATAATGATATTGTTATTAAATGTATATTACATATCTAATGCAGATATAGTAATAATGATATTGTTATTAAATGTACATCACATATCTAATGCAGATATAGTAATAATGATATTGTTGTTAAATGTATATTACGTATCTAATGCTGATATAGTAATAATGATATTGTTATTAAACGTATATTACATATCCAACGCAGATATAGTAGTAACGATATTGTTGCAAAATGTCCATAGATCTGTAGAAGGTATAAGTACATTACATTATATCTAATGAAGATATAGTAGTAACAATGATATGGTTATTAAATGTATATCACATATCTAATGCAGATATAGTAATAATGATATTGTTATTAAATGTACATCACATATCTAATGCAGATATAGTAATAATGATATTGTTATTAAGTGTATATTACATATCTAATGCAGATATAGTAATAATTGTATTGTTATTAAATGTACATTGATCTGTACGAAGCAATCAGTATATCATATTATTTCTAAGGTAGATATAGTAATAATGATTTTGTTATTAAATGTATATTACATTTGTAACGCAGATACAGTAATAATGATATTCTTATTAAATGTTTTATGATCTGTAGGAAGGTATCAAGATATTACATAGCATCTAAGGAAGATATAGTAATAACGATATTGTTATTAAATGTATATTACATATCTAATGCACACATCGTAATAATGATATTGTTATTAAATGTACATTGATCTGTATGAAGTAATTAGAATATTAGATTATTTCTAATGTAGATATAGTAATAATGATATTGTTATTAAGTGTATATTACATATCTAATTCAGATATGGTAATAATGATATTGTTATAAAGTGTATATCACACACCTAATGCACATATAATAATAATGATATTGTTATACAATGTATATTACATATCTAATGTTGATATAGTAATAATGATATTTTTATTAAATGTACATTGATCTGGATGAAGTAATCAGTATATTACATTATTTCTAATGCAGATATAGTAATAATGATATTGTTATTAAATGTATATCACATATCTAATGCAGATATAGTAATAATGATATTGTTATTAAATGTATATTACATATCTAACGCAGATATAGTAGGCATGATATTGTTGCAAAATGTCCATAGATCTGTAGAAGGTATAAGTATATTACATTATATCTAATGAAGATATAGTAGTAATAATGATATTGTTATTAAATGTATATTACATATCCAATGCAGATATAGCAATAATGATATTGTTATTAAATGTATATCACATATCTAATGCAGATACAGTAATAATGATATTGTTATTTAATGTATATTACATATCTAATTCAGATATGCTACTAATGATATTGTTATTAAATGTATATTACACACCTTATGCACATATAGTAATAATGATATTGTTATACAATGTATATTACATATCTAATGCTGATATAGTAATAAAGATATTGTTATTAAATGTATATTACATATCTAACGCACATATAGTAGGCATGATATTGTTACTAAATGTCCATAGATCTGTAGGAAGGTATCATTATATTACGTTATATCTAATGAAGATATAGTAGTAATAATGATATTGTTATTAAATGTATATTACATATCTAATGCAGATATAGTAATAATGATATTGTTATTAAATGTACATCACATATCTAATGCAGATATAGTAATAATGATATTGTTGTTAAATGTATATTACGTATCTAATGCTGATATAGTAATAATGATATTGTTATTAAACGTATATTACATATCCAACGCAGATATAGTAGTAACGATATTGTTGCAAAATGTCCATAGATCTGTAGAAGGTATAAGTACATTACATTATATCTAATGAAGATATAGTAGTAACAATGATATGGTTATTAAATGTATATCACATATCTAATGCAGATATAGTAATAATGATATTGTTATTAAATGTACATCACATATCTAATGCAGATATAGTAATAATGATATTGTTATTAAGTGTATATTACATATCTAATGCAGATATAGTAATAATTGTATTGTTATTAAATGTACATTGATCTGTACGAAGCAATCAGTATATTATATTATTTCTAAGGTAGATATAGTAATAATGATTTTGTTATTAAATGTATATTACATTTGTAACGCAGATACAGTAATAATGATATTCTTATTAAATGTTCTATGATCTGTAGGAAGGTATCAAGATATTACATAGCATCTAAGGAAGATATAGTAATAACGATATTGTTATTAAATGTATATTACATATCTAATGCACACATCGTAATAATGATATTGTTATTAAATGTACATTGATCTGTATGAAGTAATTAGAATATTAGATTATTTCTAATGTAGATATAGTAATAATGATATTGTTATTAAGTGTATATTACATATCTAATTCAGATATGGTAGTAATGATATTGTTATAAAGTGTATATCACACACCTAATGCACATATAATAATAATGATATTGTTATACAATGTATATTACATATCTAATGTTGATATAGTAATAATGATATTGTTATTAAATGTACATTGATCTGGATGAAGTAATCAGTATATTACATTATTTCTAATGCAGATATAGTAATAATGATATTGTTATTAAATGTATATCACATATCTAATGCAGATATAGTAATAATGATATTGTTATTAAATGTATATTACATATCTAACGCAGATATAGTAGGCATGATATTGTTGCAAAATGTCCATAGATCTGTAGAAGGTATAAGTATATTACATTATATCTAATGAAGATATAGTAGTAATAATGATATTGTTATTAAATGTATATTACATATCCAATGCAGATATAGCAATAATGATATTGTTATTAAATGTATATCACATATCTAATGCAGATACAGTAATAATGATATTGTTATTTAATGTATATTACATATCTAATTCAGATATGCTACTAATGATATTGTTATTAAATGTATATTACACACCTAATGCACATATAGTAATAATGATATTGTTATACAATGTATATTACATATCTAATGCTGATATGGTAATAATGATATTGTTATTAAATGTATATTACATATCTAACGCGGATATAGCAGGAATGATATTGTTACTAAATGTCCATAGATCTGTATGAAGTAATCAGTATATAACATTATTTCTAATGTAGAAATAGTAATAATGATATTGTTGTTAAATGTATATTACATATCTAATCCAGATACAGTAATAATGATATTGTTATTTAATGTATATTACATATCTAATTCAGATATGCTACTAATGATATTGTTATTAAATATATATTACACACCTAATGCACATATAGTAATAATGATATTGTTATACAATGTATATTACATATCTAATGCAGATATAGTAATAATGATATTGTTATTAAATGTATATCACATATCTAATGCACACATCGTAATAATGATATTGTTATTAAATGTACATTGATCTGTATGATGTAATCAGTATATTACATTATTTCTAATGTAGATATAGTAATAATGATATTGTTGTTAAATGTATATTACCTATCTAATGCAGATACAGTAATAATGATATTGTTATTTAATGTATATTACATATCAAATTCAGATATGCTACTAATGATATTGTTATTAAATGTATATTACACACCTAATGCACATATAGTAATAATGATATTGTTATACAATGTATATTACATACCTAACGCTGATATAGTAATAATGATATTGTCATACAATGTATATTACATATCTAATGCTGATATAGTAATAATGATATTGTTATACAATGTATATTACATATCTAATGCTGATATAGTAATAATGATATTGTTATTAAATGTATATTACATATCTAACGCGGATATAGTAAGAATGATATTGTTACTAAATTTCCATAGATCTGTATGAAGTAATCAGTATTGTAGGATCGGGGAAAGGAATGAAGCAACGTTAACGCGAGTCGTCTACTTAATATAACGTTTACTAAATATCTTAAGGCTATGGTTACACAACTTAAACTAATTAAATTAACCTATGCTTGAATTCGCTCGACTGTTAGGTTTCGCCGGTTCGCCTGACACGTTACGCCTACGACGGTTTCGTTTCGACTAATTCTAACCGTTATCGTAACCTTTCGCGGCGGCGGCCGTGTCTTGACCCGCCGTGTTGACAAAAAACGCGGTTCATCGTACTGGTCTTTCTTTTTATATTTCGGGCCTCGGCCTTTGTTGCCTGTACGCGCCTAGACACGGTTGTCGCAACGTCTTTTCCCATGTTTATGCTCGCGTGCGTTGGCCTCGTTGATTTGACCGTGTCATCGGCCCGGCCGAGCCGCGGACATGAGCACCCGTGGATGCACCCTTTTCCCACACTCGGCCATCCTTTTTCAGCATCTGCCCTCAGATGCTGCGTCTTCCAAATCACTTTCTTCACTGCTCATATCGTGATCCGCTTGTACCCATGGTTTCATATAGTCCGCTACGGTGGTCGTCTGTTTCGGCCCTTCTTGATTCCCTATCTTTTCTACCACATACCGGTTATTTCGTAACACTCTTGTGATCCGGTAAGGGCCTAGATATTTCGCTGCCAACTTCATACCTGGTCCCGCTTGTGTTCGCTTGATCGCTACCAATTCGTTATCGTGATATGTTCGTGCTTCTTTCCTCTTCTTATTGTACGTCCTCCGATTTTCCTCCTGGATCTTCGTGATGTTTTCTCTGGCCACCATTCTTTCTTCGTCACGCTTTTCCTCAAACATCGCCGCCCACTCCTGTTCCAGTATTTCCCTGACTGGGGCATCGTCCCTTGTCCTCATCCGTGTTCCGAAGAACAGCTGAAATGGTGTGGTGTTTATGCTCCGGTGGTGCGTCGCATTGAGGTATTTTTGCACCGCTTCTAAATATCTGTACCACTCTTCCGGTTTGGGTGCTGATAGTTTTGTTAGTATTGGTATGAGCGTTCGGTTGACCCGTTCTACCTGTCCGTTGCCCCGCGGGACACCGGTTGCGATGAGGAGGTGTTCAATCCTTTCTCTCGAACAATATTCCTTAAATTCTCCGGAAGTGAATGCAGTACCTCTGTCTGAGATGATGCGCCGTGGATTCCCGAACGTCACCGCTTGCCTTTCTAGGTGCCGCACCACTTCGCTGGTATTCGTCGTTTTTGTGGTGTAGAGCCATACGAATTTGGTGAATGCGTCGATGACGACCAGAATATGACGATAACTTTTCTTTGACGATATCAAGGGTCCTAGATGGTCGATGTGGTACGTGTCGAGCGGGGCCTCGCCTTTATCGATTGGTGTGAGAAAGCCGTCCAGTTTTCCCGCCTTCCTTTCCGCCAGTATGCAATCTACACAATTTCTTATCGTTTTTTCGACCTTGGATCTCATGTCTCGAAACCAGTAGTCTTTCTTCAATGCTATCTCCGTCTTGGCAACAGAGAAGTGTCCCTTCTCGTGCGCTCGTCGTATGAATTGCGCTTGCAAGCTTCTCGGGAGCACCAAACGGATGTCGTCATCTACCATCTTGAAAAGTACGCCCCCTCTTACCAGGTACCCATCCATCTTTCCCTCCTTAGCTAGTTCCAAAATTCTTCGTATCTTTTCGTCCTCTTGCTGTGCTCTCTGTATTTTCCCTGTAATACTGCCCTCGTCCTCACTGATGATCAAGCACGTTGGCAAAGGGTGTCTGCTCAGTGCATCCACGTGTGTCATCCGTTTGCCCGACCGGTGCTCAATAACGTAGTCGAAATCTTCCAATAGTAACGCCCACCTTGCCACACGCATACACAAATCACGCTTGCTCATCGTTAGTGAGAATGCTTTACAGTCTGTTACGATCTTAAAACGAATCCCTAGCAGATAAACTCGGAATTTTTTGAGCGACCGCACGATTGCGAGAACTTCCAGTTCGTAACTCGTATATTTTGCTTCCGCCGGCGTCGTTTTCCCGCTTGCAAAATGCACAGGATGCATTTCCCCGTCGTCATCGTCCCGCTGCAGTAAGACTGCCCCGAAGCCAAACATCGACGCGTCAGTATGTAATTCGGTTTGCGCTCCCGTTTTATACAATTTGAGTACCGGCTGTCTACATAAACTGGCCTTAACTCCTCGAACGCTTTCATTTCCTCCTGACCAAGTTTGAATTTTACATGCGCCCGTAGCAAATTCGTTAACGGTCTTGCGATTAGTGAATACCCTTGTACGAATTTCCGAAAGTACCCGGTAAGGCCTAAAAAGCTTTGTACCTGCTTAACATTCGTCGGTTTCGGGAACTTTAGAACGGCGTCTGTTTTACTTTCAGACGGTCGGACGCTGCCGTTTTCTACAATGTGGCCGAGGAATTCGACTTTAGTTTGTAGTATTTTACATTTCTTCCAATTAATTTCTAATCCGGCGTCTCTCGCTGTCGTCAGCACCATTCTAAGGCTCCGTATTCCGTTAGTAATATCGCTCGATGGTATGATCAGATCGTCTATGTACACCAATACAACCCCTTTATTAATGAGATCTCTAAAAACCGCGTGAATAAACTTCATGAAGACGGAGGGTGAATTACACAGCCCGAAGGGTACACGCAGAAATTCGTATTGCCCGTCGGGTACGATAAACGACGTGAATTTGCGGCTACTTTCGCCTACTGCCACATGAAAGAAACCGTTTCGCAGATCGAGTGTGCTGTATACCTTGGCGCCCTGTAACGCGTCCAATCGGTCTTCCACGAGTGGCAACGGATACCGGTCCTTTACGATTTTCTCATTTATTTTCCGGTAGTCGACGCACAAGCGCGCCGAGCCATCCTTCTTCCTCACCAAGACGATGGGGCTTGCATATTCAGAGAGCGATGGCTGTATAATGCCGTCCCGCAGCCACTCGCTAATCTGTGCATTGACCTTCTCTTTTTCTACCGGAGCTAAACGCCGCGCTCTCTGATAAACAGGCTCATCGTCTTTTAATACCAGGTGCATTTTTACATCTACCTCGCGCGTCCTTTCAGGGGCATTGCCGTCGATCATCGCCCGAACTTCTCGTTTGGTCGCGTCGTCCTTGGGATGCGACAAATCTACGCCAGGCCCATTCTCGTTACACTCGATATGAAATATCTCCGGCACGTCCTCATTATCGATACAGTCCTGCTTCGCTTTCCCGATCGTAACTACGCCTCGCCTTACCGTGAGATTCACCGAATTTAAGAAGTCCGTTCCTATAAGCAGATCGTATTTTAGCAACGCGTCGGATACTACATTTATTCCGATAGTATACGAGTTGCCGTCGACGCGTAGATTCGCTACGAATTTGCCTAGTGTTTTATTTACTTCCGTCCCGACGCCACGAAACACTATTTCGCCGGCCTGCAGTCGCGGTGCACCCATTTTAACGTAATACTCCGCCCTCATCAGTGTTAAATCGCTACCCGTGTCGATAAGCGCTACTATGTCTGAGTCATCTAATCTTACCGTTTTGTACGTTTTTTCCGTCGAGGCGCGCTCCACCACGTTGGTATTTTTAGCCGCCTCACCATCACGCTTCGGGCATACCGTAGAGATGTGTCCGTGCTCCCCGCATCTGTAGCACCTCATACCTCGGTCTTTGGTCGGGCACATTCTGCTGAGATGGCCCATCGCTCCACAGTTGTAGCACTTCGTCTCCTCCTTTCTGATTGTCCCTGCATCGCCTCGTTGGATCCTCTCCTGATGTGCGACTGGTGATGGTTTCGACTGGATCCCTCTGCCACTGTTTCCATGGGCGCTCGTCGGTAACGTTAACCGTTCAAATGCCCGCAGCAGCGCTTCTGGTGTGCAGAAACAATGCATCCTCGCCTGGTTTCGTAATATTTGATCCGGTATTCCTTCTACCAGATAATCGACCAGTTCGATCTGATCTTCAATTGGGATGCGGTTTGCTTTTATTACCTTGTCATGGTAATAGTCTTCAAAAAGCTCGCCCCGTTTCCAGGTGCGCTCTTGGAACCGCTGACGCGCGACAACGGTGCTCGGTCTGTGGTGGAATATATTTTCGAATTCCACCAATAACGCGTCGACACTCATTTCGATGAACTGAGGGCGAGAATGCATCCATTCGCGAGCCTTTCCTCGAAGTCTCATCCCCATTAAGATTTTAGTTTCGTCGTCGTTCAAGCGGTAAGTCGCCTGCAGTATCCGTACCTGTTTCGACCAGCTCGGAAAATCCTCCGACGTTCCATCGAAGTGGCTGAGTAGCTCAGCAACGGTCTTGACGCCTATCCGTGAATTTTGCGTCGCGGGCTGTCCTACTTCAGCTGTCCCCGGTTGCTGCATGTTCCGGGCTAGTGCTAGTTCGCGCCGTGCTAATTCGAGTTCCCTCTCCATCAGATCCCTTTCTCGTCGAAGGAGGGCCATTTCGTGACGCTGCCGTACGATTTCTTCGTTTGAAATTATGATCGGCACACTCGTCCCTCCATATGCGCCTCCATCCTCCGCGGCATTGCCCGAGAAAACGCTGTCCTTTTGCGATCTGTCATCGTCGCCGTTGGTATTCAACCATAAACCCGCGGGATCGAATTCATGTAATCGCGCCAGTAGCTCCGCTTTTGTGCCTGACGTGCTTAGACTGCGGACTCTTAAGAGTTCCTTCAAGTCGGTCACGGTGTAATTAGTCGCGCCTTTAGGCATCTTCTTTGACGTCTTATACGTCTTCGCACCGTCACTGACACTTCGCTCGCGATTCGTATTGTCACTTCACTACCCGATCCGTGTTACTCTTGATCCCGGACGAGCCCCCAAAATTTGTAGGATCGGGAAAAGGAATGAAGCAACGTTAACGCGAGTCGTCTACTTAATATAACGTTTACTAAATATCTTAAGGCTATGGTTACACAACTTAAACTAATTAAATTAACATATGCTTGAATTCGCTCGACTGTTAGGTTTCGCCGGTTCGCCTGACACGTTACGCCTACGACGGTTTCGTTTCGACTAATTCTAACCGTTATCGTAACCTTTCGCGGCGGCGGCCGTGTCTTGACCCGCCGTGTTGACAAAAAACGCGGTTCATCGTACTGGTCTTTCTTTTTATATTTCGGGCCTCGGCCTTTGTTGCCTGTACGCGCCTAGACGCGGTTGTCGCAACGTCTTTTCCCATGTTTATGCTCGCGTGCGTTGGCCTCGTTGATTTGACCGTGTCATCGGCCCGGCCGAGCCGCGGACATGAGCACCCGTGGATGCACCCTTTTCCCACAGTATATTACATTATTTCTAATGTACAAATAGTAATAATGATATTGTTGTTAAATGTATATTACATATCTAATGCAGATACAGTAATAATGATATTGTTATTAAATGTATATTACATATCTAACGCAGATATAGTAGGCATGATATTGTTACTAAATGTCCATAGATCTGTAGGAAGGTATCAGTATATTACATTATATCTAATGAAGATATAGTAGTAATAATGATATTGTTATTAAATGTATATTACATATTTAATGCAGATATAGTAATATTGATATGGTTCTTAAATGTATATCACATATCTAATGCTGATATAGTAATAATGATATTGTTACTAAATGTATATTACATATCTAGTGCAGATATAGCAATATTGATATCGTTATTTAATGTATATTACATATCTAATTCTTATATGGTACTAATGATATTGTTATTAAATGTATATTACACACCTAATGCACATATAGTAATAATGATATTGTTATGCAATGTATATTACATATCTAATGCTGATATAGTAATAATGATATTGTTATTAAATGTATATTACATATCTAACCCAGATATAGTAGGAATGATATTGTTACTAAATGTCCATAGATGTGTAGGAAGGTATCAGTATATTACAGTATATCTAATGAAGATATAGTAGTAATAATGATAATGTTATTAAATGTATATTACATATCTAATGCAGATATAGTAATATTGATATTGTTATGAAATGTATATCACATATCTAATGCAATATAGTAATAATGATATTGTTATTTAATGTATATTGCATATCTAATTCTTATATGGTACTAATGATAATGTTATTAAATGTGTATTACGCACCTAATGCACATATAGTAACAATGATATTGTTATACAATGTATATTACATATCTAATGCTGATATAGTAATAATGATATTGTTATTAAATGTATATTACATATCTAATGCTGATATAGTAATAGTGATATTGTTATTAAACGTATATTACATATCTAACGCAGATACAGTAGTAATGATATTGTTGCAAAATGTCCATAGATCTGTAGGAAGGTATCAGTATATTACATTATATCTAATGAAGATATAGTGGTAATAATGATATGGTTATTAAATGTATATTACATATTTAATGCAGATATAATAATATTGATATGGTTCTTAAATGTATATCACATATCTAATGCTGATATAGTAATAATGATATTGTTATTAAATGTATATTACATACCTAACGCAGATATAGTAGGAATGATATTGTTACTAAATGTCCATAGACCTGTAGGAAGGTATCAGTATATTACGTTATATCTAATGAAGATGTAGTAGTAATAATGATATTGTTATTAAATGTATACTACATATCTAATGCAGATATAGTAATATTGATATTGTTATTTAATGTATATTACATATCTAATTCTTATATGGTACTAATGATATTGTTATTAAATGTATATTACATATCTAACGCAGATATAGTAGGAAGGATATTGTTACTAAATGTCCATAGACCTGTAGTAAGGTATCAGTATATTACGTTATATCTAATGAAGATATAGTAGTAATAATGATATTGTTATTAAGTGTATATTATACAGCTAATGCAGATATAGTAGTAACAACATTATTACTAAATGTACATTGATCCGTCGCAAGATATCAATATATTACATATCTAATGCAGATATAGTAATAATGATTTTGTTATTAAATGTATATCACATATCTAATGCAGATATAGTAATAATGATATTGTAGTTAAATGTATATTACATATCTAATGCTGATATAGTAATAATGATATTGTTATTAAAGGTATATTACATATCTAACGCAGATACAGTAGTAATGATATTGTTGCACAATGTCCATAGATCTGTAGAAGGTATAAGTATATTACATTATATCTAATGAAGATATAGTAGTAATAATGATATTGTTATTAAGTGTATATTACATATCTACTGCGGATATAGTAATAATTGTATTGTTATTAAATGTACATTGATCTGTACGAAGCAATCAGTATATTATATTATTTCTAAGGTAGATATAGTAATAATGATTTTGTTATTAAATGTATATTACATATCTAATGCAGATACAGTAATAATGATATTGTTATTTAATGTATATTACATATCTAATTCAGATATGGTACTTTTTTTTTTTTTTAAAGGAGGAGGGGAAATCCATTTCCGCACACCCGGAGGGCTACCAAATGGTACGACCACACCCGAGTAGTGTGGGGCTCCCCCGGAGGGAAGTACTTTCTTCCGGGTATACCCACTAAAACCCCTCCTCCATACCCACAGTTAACCCCCGGAGCCGGAACCGCGTTAGCATTACTTCGGCTCCGGAGCTGTGCTATTTACGCCTTAGCGGCGCGTCTCGGGTCGCGAGTGGAGTGCCTCAAGGCAGCCCTCTTCACGCTTGCGGCGCAGTATGTACTCGACATACCGCGCCACATCGTCCCACAGTTCCTGGCTTTTGAGCATCACCCCGACGATGTTTTCCGGGGTGATGCTGTCGACGATGGCGCGCTCCACACCTCTCCTTTCGTCCGCAATATAATCGCAGACGAAGAAGGTGTGGAGCGCATCGTCACAAAGCAAGCAGCGAGGCGACCCTACCTTCCGCATCCTGAACAGGTACTTACGGAAGTACCCGTGTCCTGTCAGGAATTGCGTCAGGTAAAAGGTCACCTCGCCATGGCGACGCGACGACCACTGGCCCAGGTCCTGGATCAGGAGCCGGGTCCACCGTCCTTTGGGACTAGCGTCCCAACGCTGTTGCCAGCGCCCGATCGTTTGCTCGCGGGCTTGCTCCGCGGCGTCCGCTCGCCCGATTTCAGAACTCTGGAGATATATCTCCTTTCGCTCTTTGGCGAACAGATCTATCGGTATCGTGCCGGCAACAACTAGCGCCGCGTCTTCGGACACTGTGCGGTACGAACACGCAACACGCAGTGCCCCGCGGCGCTGGACGGCGGCCATCCGAGTCCGGTACTTCTTTACCCTAAGAGCGTCCGCCCAGATTTCTGCCCCATAAAGCAGGGCTGCCTGGACGGACGCCAACAGGAGTCTCCTCTTGCACGGCTTCGGGCCTCCCACGTTCGCCATAAGACGACTCAGAGCCGCCATACTCTGTACGGCCTTGTCGCAGACCCTGCGAATATGCTCCCAGAAGGTGAGCCGGTTGTCCAGCATCACCCCCAGGTACCTCGCAGAGTTGCTGGTCTGTACAGGCTGAGTCCCGACCATCATCGTGATGGAGGTGGGGATTCTTTTCCTTGTGAGAATCACGATCTCCGTCTTGGCAGCAGCCAACTGGAGACCGTGTTCTTCCATCCACCCGTTGACCCTGCGCATAACTTGGTTAAGCGTAAGTTGGGCCAACTCGGGACTCCGTGCCGTAATGACGGCGGCGACGTCGTCGGCGAATGCGACGAGGAACGCGTTATCGGGCATGTCCAGGCGGAGCAGGCTGTCGTATATGACATTCCAGAGGTCAGGTCCCAACACTGACCCCTGTGCCGCTCCGGCGGTGACGTCCTTCATTCTGGTGCCCTGAGCTGTCACATACGACAGCCTGCGGTCCCTCAGGTAATCTCTCATCATCGTTGCGAGATACGGAGGTACCCTGAAGGACCGCTCGAGCGCGTGGAGCATGTCGCTCCACCTAGCCGAATTAAACGCGTTCCTCACGTCGAGGGTCACGAGGAGTACTATGGGCCTAGCCTTATGAGAGGCGGTTTCGGCCTGGCGTACTGCCCCGATCACCTCGGCCATCGCATCAATCGTGGAGTGCCCTTTCCTGAAGCCGTGCTGCCGGTGGGAGAGGCCCCCGGCTTGCTCAATAGCGGCCGCCAATCGCGGCTTGAGCAAGCGCTCCATCATCTTCCCCGCTGTGTCTAACATACACAGGGGGCGATAAAATGATAGAGAATCGGGGTCGCCTTTGCCCCTGGGAATCAAGGCAAGGCGTGCCAGCTTCCACCGGGCTGAGAAGACTCCTGCTCTCAGGCACCCGTTGTACATACCGAGCAAGAGGCCAGGACAGTTGCGCGCAGCTGCCTTAATCGACTCTGCCGGTATGCCATCGGGGCCCGGGGCTTTACCGGACTTCATGCTGCGTTCCGCAAGCATGAGCTCCTCGGCGCGGAACGGCGGGATGTCCTTCTCCTCATCGGTCGGTCGAGGCTCGACAGTGACCGGATGTGTCGTAAAAAGGGCATCCACGACGTTTCGCGCCTTCCTCTCGTCCATGACCTGGGTGGGTGGGCGGAACTTGCGCATCACGAGCCTGTAGCCCCTCCCCCAAGGATCCTGGTCCACTTCGTCGCAGAGCTGCTTCCAGCTGCGTACCTTGCTCGTCCGGATGTCTTTGCCTAAGGCCTTCTTGGCGGCTTTGTAAGCCGTGGCCTTTTCCGCCGCCTCGGGTCGGCCAGCGGCGCGTCGCGCCAACCTGCGCGATCGATGGCAAAGCCTCCGGAGCTCGGCGATCTGGTCATTCCACCAGTACGCCTGCGTTCTGCCTTTCCAAGGCCTCTTGCGAGGCATGGACGCGTCGCATGCGCGGTGAATGAGCCCCATGGTGGCGTCCATTAGAGCGTCCACCGCGCCGATATCATTGGCATCCTCGGGCACTGGTGGGATGTGCCGCGCGCCGTCGAGCAAGGTTGCGACGAATTTTTCACCGTCCATATTGGCCGCGTTCCAGCCAGATGGTCGACGCGCGCTAGCAGCTGACTGCTTTCGCGTCGCGTCGATGAGCTGCAAGGTGATGTACTGATGATCACTACCGGTGAAGTCATCCATCACCTTCCAACCAACGGCTTTGCGGATCAGGTCCTCCGACACCAGCGTGATATCAGGGATCGAATACCCGAAGCCCGGGCGCCGGTACGTTGGTGTTGTACCGACGTTGAGGACGACAATGCCGAGTCGGGCAGCCATCTCCAACACCAGTTTACCTCTGGTGTTTGGTTGCGGCATGCCCCACTCTATAGCCCGCGCGTTAAAGTCCCCGGCGACAACAAGTCCGCCGGAGATATCGCGCAAATCGTCCTCAAGGGCCTCGAGCTTGTCCCTGAACTTCTGAATGCCGTCATTGGGGGAGAAGTAGCAACTCACGAAGGTGGCTTGCTCCGCCGTCACCCACACGTAGCAGCATCCAGCTCCGTGACTGGCAATCCTAGTAAGGGGGCCGACGACCCAAATCGCCGCGAAGCCGGAGCTGTCTACGTGCCAGCCTGCTTTCGTCCGGTAGGGTTCGCTGATGATCGCTACGCTTGCGCGGTGCTCGTGAACGAGCTGCGTGAGCAAATCATCGGCGACGCTACTCCGGTTCAGGTTGCCCTGGAGGACGAAAGTCATTTCTTCCATCCTTTCGCTTTGTCCAGGGCAACCCGGAACGCCTTGCATGCCCCGGAGCCTGGTATATGCTCTGGGGGCTGTGCGCCCTTTGCTCCATCAGAGCAGAGGAAGCACTGCGGCTTGCCGGTACAGGAGGCCGCCTTGTGCCCCTGTTGGCCGCACTTCCAACAGAGTCCGCTGCGATCCGGCCCTTTGCACTCCTGCTTCCGGTGGCCGTAGCCCAAGCATCGAAAGCAGCGCTGCACGTCAATCCTCTGCCGTAAGCGGCAGCGGACCCAGCCGACGTGCAGTCTCCCCTTTTCAAGGGGCTTGCGAGCCGGCTTGTCATCAAGTTCGACGACCGCCATTCTTAATTCGCGCGCGTTTGGCGCGAAAACGGCGACCTTGATCTCGCCACTCAAGTCGGCATCAAGCTCGAGGCGTACTGCCTGCTCTACTTCCGCGGACGTTGTAAGGCAGTCCATGTCCAGGACCTCCATCCGAACACGGCTGGTGAGGATCCTGGCCTCACCGGACTGCCCTACGGCCTCCTGAATCGCCTGCTGGAGGGCCATCTGGTTTCCGCAGCGGTCCAGCTCCAAGAGGACGGCGCCCTCTTTCCTTTTCTCGGGCCGTGCGGATAACCGTCTCGGTATCCTCGGGGCGCACTTTCGTGCGTATTACCCCGAGGACTTCCGCATAAGTCTTGCCCTCCGCGGGCTTGATGACCACAGCACTCCGGTTGGAGCGCTGGCGTGGTTTCTTCCTCTTCTTTTGCTTCTTCTTCTTCTTCTTCGAAGCAGGCAAATCTTCCGGCTTCGATTCTGTGGCCGGTTTTTTAGCCGGAGCCTTCTTCCCGCCCTTCTGCTGCGAGGGCAGATTTTCAATTTTGCCCTTCTTGGGCATGCCGCTTCCGTTAAAGGTGCCATCCTTCTTGCCCTTCTTGCGCTTTGTAACAGTGGCCCAAGTTTCCGCATCTTGGACCACTGTCTTCCTCCTTTTATCTTCCTCCCGCTTCTCCGGGCTAGAAAGCACTGCCCTTCGCCTTTTCTGGTGGGCAGCAGTAGAGCCCGGAGTGCGGAGAGGTGTAACCGCCGACACGGGCGCAGCTTGTAAGGCACTTAGCGCCTTGGAACGCGTCACTCTACTGAAGCACAGCATATCCACCAAGTCCCCAAGGCGCGGAATGCCGTCCTTCACGGAATTGGAGATGTTGCGCTGCTTCTCCGTTGCAATCTTCATAGCCTCAAGGACCTCACGCATACGCGTTAATTGAGCGCCCTCGACGGCGTCTATTTCCCTGAGCTTTCCCCAGATGTCCTCTGGGGCAGGTATTAGCTCCTTCGCTTTGCTACAGCCTGTAGCAGGAGACACTATGGTGGCCAGGTCAGCTACCACCATAGCGCTGCGGTCGTCGGATAACGACGCCTCGGGGCCCGCTTGCTCACGCCTGAGCGCCGGTACTGGGGTATCCCACCCCTGCACCGTAAACGTAGTATTATTTCTGGACTCCTCCATGTCTTGTTTTAAGTCAGGGGACCTTCCCCTAGCCCATTTGGTCCGCGGTTGCTTATTCGTCACCTGAGCCAGGCGCTTATTTCGCAACTAACCAGTATATCTACTGGCCGTTCCCCTATCCGCCATCTGGGGACGCGCCGGGTTGCGGTTGGCAGCCGCGCCCGGAACAATATCATTATTACTATATCTACATTAGATATAATGTAATATAATGATCCCTTCCCACCGATCAATTTACATATAATGGCAGTATCGGTATTACTATATCTACATTAGATATGTAATATATATTTAATAACAATATCATTATCACTACATCTACATCAGATGTAATGTAATATGCTGATTTAATCCCACAGACCAATGTACATTTAATAACAATATCATTATTACTATATCCTCATTAGATATAATGTAATATACTGACCACTTCCCACAGATCAATGAACAGATTGTAACATTATCGTCATTACTACATCTACATTAGATATGTAATAAACACTTAATAACGGTATCGTTATTACTATATCTACATTAGGTCTACTGCAATATACTGATTCCTTCTTACAGATCAATGTACATTGAATAACAGTATCATTTATACTATATCTACATTGGATATAATGTAATATACTGATGCCTTCCCATAGATCAATGTAATTTTGGTAACAATATCATTATTACTATATCTACATTAGATATAATGTAATATAATGATCCCTTCCCACCGATCAATGTTCATAAAATGGCAGTATCGTTATTACTATATCTACATTTGATATGTAATATACATTTAATAACCATATCATTATTAATATATCTACATCAGATGTAATGTAATATACTGATTTATTCCCACAGACCAATGTACATTTAATAACAAAATCATTATTAATATATCTACATCAGATGTAATGTAATATACTGATTTATTCCCACAGACCAATGTACATTTAATAACAATATCATTATTACTATATCTTCATTAGATATAATGTAATATACTGATCACTTCCCACAGATCAATGCAAGATTGAAACAGTATCGTCATTACTATATCTACATTAGATATGTAATAAACACTTAATAACAGTATCGTTATTACTATATCTACATTAGATATACTGCAATATACTGATTCCGTCCCACAGATCAATGTACATTTAATAACAATATCATTATTACTATGTGTGCATTACATATGTAATATACATTTAATAACAATATCATTATTACTATGTGTGCATTACATGTGTAATATACATTTAATAACAATATCGTTATTACTATATCAGCATTAGATATGTAATATACATTGTATAACAATATCATTATTACTATATGTGCACTAGGTGTGTAATATACATTTAATAACAATATCAATAGTACCATATCTGAATTAGATATGTAATATACATTAAATAACAATATCATTATTACTATATGTGCATTAGGTGTGTCATATACATTTAATAACAATATCATTATTGCTATATCTGCATTGGATATGTAATATACATTTAATAACAATATCATTATTACTATGTGTGCATTACATGTGTAATATACATTTAATAACAATATCGTTATTACTATATCAGCATTAGATATGTAATATACATTGTATAACAATATCATTATTACTATATGTGCATTACGTGTGTAATATACATTTAATAAGAATATCATTATTACTGTATCTGCGTTACATATGTAATATACATATAATAACAAAATCATTATTACTATATCTACCTTAGAAATAATATAATATACTGATTGCTTCGTACAGATCAATGTACATTTAATAACAATACAATTATTACTATATCTGCATTATATATGTAATATACACACAATAACAATATCATTACTACTATAGCTGCATTAGATATGTGATATACATTTAATAACAATATCATTATTGCTATATCTGCATTGGATATGCAGTATACATTTAACAACAATATCATTATTACTATATCTGCATTAGATATGTGATATACATCTAATAACAATATCATTATTGCTATATCTGCATTGGATATGCAATATACATTTAACAACAATATCATTATTACTATATCTGCATTAGATATGTGATATACATTTAATAACAATATCATTATTGCTATATCTGCATTGGATATGCAATATACATTTAACAACAATATCATTATTACTATATCAGCATTAGATATGTAATATACATTTAACAACAATATCATTATTGCTATATCTACATTAGAAATAATGTAATATACTGATTACTTCATACAGATCAATGTACATTTAATAACAATATCATTATTACTACTATATCTTCATTAGATATAATGTAATATACTGATACCTTCCTACAGATCTATGGACATTTAGTAACAATATCATTCCTACCATATCTGCGTTAGATATGTAATATACATTTAGTAACAATATCATTATTACTATATCAGCATTAAATATGTAATATACATTGTATAACAATATCATTATTACTATATGTGCATTAGGTGTATAATATACATTTAATAACAGTATCATTAGTACCATATCTGAATTACATATGTAATATACATTTAATAACAAAATCATTATTACTATATCTACCTTAGAAATAATATAATATACTGATTGCTTCGTACAGATCAATGTACATTGAATAACAGTATCATTTATACTATATCTACATTGGATATAATGTAATATACTGATGCCTTCCCATAGATCAATGTAATTTTGGTAACAATATCATTATTACTATATCTACATTAGATATAATGTAATATAATGATCCCTTCCCACCGATCAATGTTCATAAAATGGCAGTATCGTTATTACTATATCTACATTTGATATGTAATATACATTTAATAACCATATCATTATTAATATATCTACATCAGATGTAATGTAATATACTGATTTATTCCCACAGACCAATGTACATTTAATAACAAAATCATTATTAATATATCTACATCAGATGTAATGTAATATACTGATTTATTCCCACAGACCAATGTACATTTAATAACAATATCATTATTACTATATCTTCATTAGATATAATGTAATATACTGATCACTTCCCACAGATCAATGCAAGATTGAAACAGTATCGTCATTACTATATCTACATTAGATATGTAATAAACACTTAGTAACAGTATCGTTATTACTATATCTACATTAGATATACTGCAATATACTGATTCCGTCCCACAGATCAATGTACATTTAATAACAATATCATTATTACTATGTGTGCATTACATATGTAATATACATTTAATAACAATATCATTATTACTATGTGTGCATTACATGTGTAATATACATTTAATAACAATATCGTTATTACTATATCAGCATTAGATATGTAATATACATTGTATAACAATATCATTATTACTATATGTGCACTAGGTGTGTAATATACATTTAATAACAATATCAATAGTACCATATCTGAATTAGATATGTAATATACATTAAATAACAATATCATTATTACTATATGTGCATTAGGTGTGTCATATACATTTAATAACAATATCATTGTTGCTATATCTGCATTGGATATGCAATATACATTTAATAACAATATCATTATTACAACTATATCTTCATTAGATATAATGTGATATACTTATACCTTCTACAGAACTATGGACATTTTGCAACAATATCATTACTACTGTATCTGCGTTAGATATGTAATATACGTTTAATAACAATATCATTATTACTATATCAGCATTAGATATGTAATATACATTTAACAACAATATCATTATTACTATATCTGCATTAGATATGTGATATTCATTTAATAACAATATCATTATTACTATATCAGTATTAGATATGTAATATACATTTAACAAGAATATCATTATTACTATATCTGCATTAGATATGAGATATACATTTAATAGCAATATCATTATTACTATATCTGCATTAGATATGTAATATACATTCAATAACAATATCATTATTACTATATCAGCATTAGATATGTAATATACATTGTATAACAATATCATTATTACTATATGTGCATTAGGTGTGTAATATACATGTAATAACAATATCATTAGTACCATATCTGAATTAGGTATGTAACATACATTAAATAACAATATCATTATTACTGTATCTGCATTAGATATGTAATATACATTTAACAACAATATCATTATTACTATATCTACATTAGAAATAAGGTAATATACTGATTACTTCATACAGATCTATGGACATTTAGTAACAATATCATTCCTACTATATCTGCGTTAGATATGTAATATACATTTAATAACAAT